>NC_090925.1:528931344-529231344 GCF_040938575.1 Ambystoma mexicanum
TCAGTAAAAAAAACTTTCTTAAAGGGACATTATGGTTCCAAGTAAAACCGAAACCCCCCTGAAATTTGCTAGTTATGGTAAGCTAAGCAACCATAACTCACGCCACCACCGTTCACTGCTAAGACTAATACCCAGGACATCAACAATGACATCACAAATGTCATTGATGATGTCACTGTCCTATCTAATTTTCGCAAACAATTGAAAAAACACCTTTTCCTTTAAATCAACCTTATTTGTCCTGTTTGGGCAGTGGATGCATGTTTGCCTGTGCTTTTTTCCAACTGCTCCCATATGCTGATTCTTCTGCCCGGTAGCCCCCCTGGAGTGCGCTGTACTCAATATGTAAACTACCCAGAACTAAAATAATCAGGTCATTTACCAAAGGTGCTTTGCACTGCCTTGCTTGACCCCCAATCACTGTACTTCAAGCAGAAATAAGTTATTTCCATGACTGAGCTTCTGCTAACATGCTAATGGTTCTGACACCTTTTAAAACCAAGGCAGATATTCCACGTGTCCTCATTCAGGGTGGTTCAAGTTTGCACAGAGTGTTTGCCCAGAAAGTGGGCCTCATTCCGAGTATGGCGGTAGGGGGTTAACAGCACCGGTAAGGATCCTGGTGCTGTTAACCTCCTACCGCCATATTCCGAGGTCCCTTAGCATGTTCCACTATTAACGGCTTGTCTGACCAGCCGTTCTTCGCGGAACCCGTTAAGGGACCATGGAGCAAATAACGGGCCCGCTGTTAGCAGGCCCGTTATTTGCTCCTTCCCCATTCCCATTTGAGCCCTATGGGGCTCAAATGGGAATGGGGAATGGTTTACTGAATGGGGACTTACCGGGTCCTCCAAGGTTGGAATGACTCGGTAAATCCCCATTCAGAGACACTGGACCCGGACCCGGGTTTGGAGGCAGCCATGGCGCTAATAGCGCTATGGCTACCTCCAAACTCGTAAGGACCCCCAGTATCTCTTAAATGCACTGATCTCTGAATGGAGAGAGAACCACTGAAGATGGAGAATATCAATCGCAAAGGTCATGGCCAAACGGAAGAGCAAGGTATCAAGAAGGACCACATGCAATATGCAAGGACCCGGTTTCCCAATCAGGAATCCCTTAAAAACTGGGATGCGGCACGCTGACGTGTAAGGGCAGGTAGTACAGGCAGTCTCTGGCAGCACAGCGATAGCTTGCAACACGGAGTACTCCATCCGAGCTCCAAGATTCCGGATCCCTAATTAGGAATCCCTTCAAATCTGGGATGCGGTGCAATGTGCCAGAGTGTAAGAGCAGGCTGAAAGGGCAGTGTCTAGGCAGGAGGGAGACAGCAGGTATTACATAGAACCCCAGCTAAGCTGCAAGTCCCAGGTGCCGAATCAGGAACCCCCTAAAGCCTGGGATGTGGCACGTAGCACTCGGGCGTAAGTACAGTCTCCGGCAGCTACCATCGAGTCTCCAGTGAATTCCTATAATCTACATGGTTTATTATCCAGTGACTCCCTTGAAGGTACCTGGTGGGCTGCTCAGAAAGCCTTAACTTTGTGTCTAGAGCCATTCAGAGCTGCTAATCGGATTAGCTCCCTTTTTCCCCACTTGTTTTTATTCAAGTCTCTTTGATCCTTTTTGAAAAGTTGGATTTCAATGCTATGTGACTGATTTAAAATTCTAACTTGTTGATGGCTTTCAACCATGGGGAAAAGGAAAGCCAATTCAAACTTCCACTCAAATGGCAGCCCCCAAGTCCACTACAATGTCAATGCTAATGTTAAAGGACATTTGTACCGTGCACTATCACCACCGGAGTGGTCCCCTGGTGCTTATGACACATGTCCAAGAAGCAAACAACTTGATTGTAGAAAATTCAATCTTACTGGAGGACTTGAACCAAGACAGCGTACAAATACCCAGAAGGATTAATTTAGATGGTAATATGGTTATAAAAAAATAAATTGAAATAACTTCTACAGCCACTGAAAGCAGTATTAAAGCTAAGAAAATTGAGACTGTGTGCCAGCAGCTCAAAACAAATGGCTTTAGACAATCTCAGTTTCAATTCTCTACCTACTCAATATTTGCTGCCTCCTCCACTTCTTCATATTTGGTAGTACCATCATGAAGTGCTGAGCAATATCTAATATCTCATGAAAGGACACGGCTCAAGTGGAATCAACCAGCGGCAGCCAATGGACCTCACATACTCCAAGCAGGTTCAACAGTTTTGCAAAAAACTGCAAAATCGGTTGAAGTACCACAAGGCTTTAATCAAATGGAGGGGAAGCATGTTAAGTACTAGCAGAGATTGACACTAGACAGTTCGAAACCAGGAATGCAAGAACAGAGTATGTTGTTTCTATGGATACTGCGACTTTACAAAAGTTAAATGCAGACACACTAAAACCAACCGGTCTATACCCTCGGGTTCAAATAGCTGTTTAGTTCTCTATGAAATTGTGGGGAGTAATAGGCCGTAAGTGGTCAAATGCAGCAGTAGCAACACAAGAGGCCCCCCACAATCCTCTGAAAAGTCAACCTAATCAAAGCTATATTCCTCAATATGATGTGACTGTTTTAAGTCGAACACGGGATTAAGCCTGATCACTAACTAATGGATTTGCTATTAGATTTGCTATTAGAAGGTGTGCTGAAATCAGATGCTAACTATAACGCAATCGCCCTACTGAGAAAGAGGAGACACTTTGCCTGTTGAGGCTTGGACATAATTAGCAGAATTTGACATTTTATTGTGACTGAAAGTGGGACTACTTAATGAACACATAAGGATTTGGCCTTTTGACACATTATTACATGTGAGACTACAGTGGATCTGTTTATAACCCTGATACCTTACGACTTAAAACAGTCACATCATATCGAGGAATCTAGTTACTGACTAAACCGCCTTGCGGACGACCAACTGGTCGAAACACATGTCGGCTGTTGATCAGTGGCATATCACCAATAAATCCAAAATTCATGAAACAGACACTTAAGATTGGATATTCAAGGACTTTTTTTTTATTATGAGTGGATGAACTGGTCTGGGGTCGCTGCGGAGATCAACAACATATAGCTTTGATTAGGTTGATCTTTCTCTACAGAATAGATTGCACCTCAGGCAGTATTTGTTGAATCATCCGAGGATGTTTCTGCTGTCAGAGGGCTATGTGAGTGTGATCAAACAGTGCTCTTAGAACCCCCACTGAAAGGGAGAACCCTACCCAAACCATCATGCCTAACTTCAGTACAGGCCGGGGGTGGGGGAGGGCGGTGAAGAGGGTCTGTGTTGAAACTCAGGTTGAATCTGAGTTTTCAAAGCTTGAATGTGCAGGCTTCAGCAATATAGTTTGAATATTGAACATGTGCGGTCAATTGTAACCCAGATCATGTCCAACTTCAAACTGATCAAGAGTAAAATGTTGTCTCTTCCTGTCGACCGTAGATCCATATTTTCACATTTTGTACAGACCCCAGGCCATGACCATGATACCAGACACAGTGGGGGGAAAGCGTGCAATATTATACCAGGAGAATGTATTACAACATTGGTTAAAAGCCCTAGATCGTCTCTGAGATCAAGACCAAGTTCAATAAGAAACCTAATTTTCAGGGTAATCCTAATTTCAACACTACAAATTGGAGCACAAAGAAACTAATAACTATAAACCAGACATGTTAGGCAAAGTTGTATTAATATCTATACCTTGTAAGAAAAACACACAGCATTTCATCTTAACCCTGCAGACCCAACTAACACGCTTCCCGCCCAGGTTTGCTGCCCTACCAGTGCCCACCAGTGCCCACCCACCACCACTATGCACCCAAAAGACCCACCTGTTATACGTAGGTCTTCCAGCACATTGTTCATGCCTCTCCAAAACATAGCATGCCATTGTATTCTTACAGGAGTTCCTCATTTATCTCCACGGCTGTCAGGCATCACATGATGGAGCACTTCTGGTTTAGCTTTGTAGTTGTGTTGATATCGGAACCTGTCGCCTCATGACGTGCTTCCATCCCAATGAAAGTCCTATTGTCTCGTTTGGATAGAACCAGCATATACCAAACATCGCAGCTCGATGATAGTCACCCAGTAACCTCAAGCATTCCAGGAAATCTGAGCTTAGCACCTCCAATGGTGCATGCCCAATTCTCAGTCACTCACAAATGTTGCCATAAGCCAAAGGATGATGCCATAATGAAAGTCTCTGTGATGTGAAGAAAAATGTGTACTCAGCGAGGGTGCAATCAGAATGAAAGGACCATTCTGATTGGCCCTCACCGAGGCATTACCTGGCCGGGAATCCCTCAGCCGGGATTCCATGCCTTTATCCTCGGCGAGGGGCGTGGTAGCCCCTCAGACAATGAGGAGGCTCGAAGCAGGGCCATCCCCGCTACAAGCCTCCACACAGCTAGAGGCCGCCTTCGTCCCCCCCCCCTGGGAATTCAGTATGTTACTCAAATGTTTTTTTTTCATCGGGCGCCCACCCACCCCCACTTACCTTCTGCCTGCTTTGTCCCCGGCAGGGGACGATGGCAGCATCCAGCCGTGTGGAGGCTCGGAGCAGTGATGTCCCCACTCCGATGCCTCCACATGGCTGGAGGCTTCCAGCATATCATCCCCCGCAGGGGACACAGGTATGTTTTTTTTTTTTCCCCCCTCCATCCCTTCCGCCCTCCCAACCTCACTTACCTTCTTCTCTGTCATCTTTCGGGAGCGAACACGCTGGGAACACTTCTGTTCCCAGCGCGTCCGCTCCTGATGGCTGCCATGGAAAGGGAAAATGCACTCCTTTTTCCTTTGCCGGTGGCAATTTTCTTGGTTGTTTTTTTTTTCTGTCCCGAAACGCAGATGCGTTTCGGGACCAAAAAATGCTTTCAGTGCCCTGGTCACGCATATCTTGCAGGCGGGTTACCAATAGCGTTATGCCCCTCGCGGCGGGGTTAAGTATGGGCCCGGGGCATTACCTGAGTCGGTAATGCCCCCGCTAGAAGGGGCATTTTGCTTAAATAATAAACACTTGTCCCAGTGACGGGCAGAATTGGCAAAGGCATGCAATGGGGAAATGAGCATTTTTAGAATTACAATCCCTCCCAGTGAAGAGGGAAAATCCGAGTGTCTCTTCCCCCCTGATGGGACCCCTAACCGGAAGAAGCACCCCCGACTGAACAACTATCGCCTATCAGAGGGTGCGCCCAGTCCCACCGCTCCCAATGCAAGCTCACATCACAACAGACCTCCAGCCATCCACCCGATCAACCCCACGATGGCAAGAGCCGTAGCCAACACAACCAACGGGAACCAAGGCTGAGCTTGAGACGATTATATGGACCAACTCGATTGATGTCCCCGCAAACTATGTTGCAGGTCATTAGAGACTTCATGATGACATACCCGCATTAGACAGGAAGCACATGTGCAATAGGTGTGATCGGGACATTCACACACCAATCTACATGAAGAACATCTGCGTACAGTTCTATGAGCTAGAGGACAGTGACACACATCCTGTCTGCATGTTTATTGTTTTCTACATAGGCCGCTATCGTACCGCAGAAATGCAAGATGCCGGAAGAGCTCTTGTATATGCTTGCAGATGCTACTCTCTATTTACTCTATGGATGAACAGGAGCACTCAAGGGACCTGATCACTCATTGCATACGCTTAACCCTTGAATAATCATATTAGAAGACTAACCAGAATTTAGGTAAGCCTCAGATCAATCCAGCACACTAAACTCCTTTTGCAGGAATCTCGACGCTGCAAGTTGCTGAGCGAACAGAATCGCCCTGGCAAGGAATGCTACCGCCAAGGCCATAATGTTGCAAGTGGCATTCCTCACCCACAGTGCACGATGGGCCCAGCTACAGGACAGGACACCTCAAGCTAAAATACAAATCAAATCAAATCAAAGTAATTAGACTTTCCTAGCGGTCTCCTTGTGATGCTGGAAATGCATTGGAGGGACAGGGCCTTCATATCCTTGTCCTTTATTGCTTTTTATCATGTGTTCTGTCGTGTTTTATGCACAGGAGTTCATGTGGGACTCCTGGCGGTGCAGCTGTCTCCTTTGGTTTTGGTGAACAGACCCATGGGATACCCTTATTGCACCCATGGGTGGGGGTGCAACCCTGTGCCCCTAATGTATGTTTTTGGGCACCTGTGTGAATTGACTGCTGCCCTGAGTGTCCTCCATTTTGGGATGCCCAGTCCCTGTCATTGGAATCAGTAGATTCCTGATGGAGACAAGATGGCCCCCATGGCCTCTTGCCTTCCATCGCCTGTTACCTTGATCTTCCCGAAGTCCCGGGAAGCCCTGACTCTGTCCCTTCCCCCTGACTGGCTGTTGGGTGGAAGTTCCATATATGGTAGTGTGGGGAAGTGCCGACCAGATTGGCTGGAGCCTTCCCAACGACCGTATGTATGTTGTGGGTACGCCTGTGGGTGGGACCTGGGTGAATGGAGTGTGTGACGAATACGCATTCTGTGTTGTGGGTGTCTAGTATCTGCTGTATGACAATGACTGAGACAGCCCTGCCTGAAACTGGTATGAATGCAGTGTGGAGTGTTGAATGGCTGGGTACTTGTCCCAATAAACATAACTTGTTGTGAGTGTCTGGAGAGAAGTGAATGGCCTGAATGCACTGTGTGCCTGATTGGATGCCTGCCTGCATGAATGCCCTTCACCGTGATTGGATGCTTGAGTATGATCCAGCAAAATGAATGGGAGATCAACAGTATATCTGGGGACCTCTCACTGCTAGCAATCGTGTTCAGAAGCTGAAGTCCACTACGTGGAGTAACTGGAGTAAACCTGAAGCTTAACCTTGAAGCCCTGCTGGACGAGAAGAATTCCTGTTGCTCTCCTTCACAATCTGAAAGCTGCTGTCTCTCCAAGGACTGACCCGTAGAGGACCTGGTAAGACGCCCTCTTCCCGAGCTACGAGGGACCATCGTGCACCAGCTGATCTTTGCCAAAGCTCCCTGGTAGACAGACCTTTGACAGGCTGCTGACCTGAGACAGGGACTGCCGCGGAATTCCAAGGAGAAGCGCCTGGACTGTTGTCCACCACTGTCGACTACCGCCGTCGTTGGCTGGAGCCGCCGTGCTCCCGTTTGCTTAAGAACTTCATTTGATCCAAGGATGCTCTCGTCTGCATCGTCGCCCATCTTATCCTGCTGGAGAAGGCCTGACCGTCGACACGCAGAGGAGCATCCGATGGTGGGTTTCCCACCACCCGAAGACCACAGAGACGCCGACAACTCGACACTCTTGCAGGGGCACAGTTCTTCAAACTCTTTGTGGTCCAGAACTGTCAACACCGGGGTGCCCTGCACGCCTCTTCCTTGCAGGATGTTTACGCTTCCCCATCAATGAGCACCTCTAGGAACGAAGCTGCCACTTCACTGTCGTAGCTCGCCCTGTTCTCCGTTGGACGTTCGACGACTCGTGACTCCTGCCTTAAAGGGAGGGCACTCAAGAAGGGCCGTCGATTCCCCGACGAGGAACGCTACAACGTCAGGTACTTTGGGGTTGCAGAACTTTTGGAAAGTCTCTTGTGAACGATATATGGACTGGGCTTGTATCTTTATTCTACAGGTTGCCCAGGTGGGGGGATCTCCATACAGAACTGTGTTTAACAGTAGTGACCAGTATTCTGCCAATTGTTCTAACCAACCGCTTTCCTCTTACCTCTATTGTTGGTTTCCTTTACAAACTGATTTGTGTGCCATTTAACCGTACAGTTGATGTACTTTAAAGAGATCTAATAGTAATTGTGGTACCACGTAGAACTGTATATTTGCCATTATAGATAACCGAGTACAAAGTGAGTTATCGTGATATTGTACATAACCTTGAATATTAATTATATAAAGACTGTGTTTTAACTGATACAGTGTGCGGACATTACTTTGTGGGTGCGTGCGGATTACACTGTACTTAAGAACCGGACCGCATTGCCTCCTGAGTAACTAGGCCTTGATTGCTCGACCACGTACCAATAATAGAGAATCTTGGCTGGTGTCCTCTGTGCCTCTCCTCTACCAAATAGAGAGCGGAAGTACAGACACCCCCCTCCGGTCTTTCCACTCCTCACACATGATCCAGCCGACCTGACATGATGCCAAGACCTGGGAGCTGGCAAGCTGTAGCCATTCCACGTCTGAGACTGAACTTTGCCACATAATGGCAACAATCCACCTACAATATGCAATGGGACTGGGCTGCTCCCATGGCATTAGCAAAGATTTCATTGTTAAACACTGTCACATAATTATATCTTGTTGATACATAGTATACGAAAGCAGGTGTACTTGCGGGCTGGGAACAACGTTAGTCCAAGGCTTGGGAGCCTGCAGCCTGACCAATCAGCACACCGGGGACGGAGGCTGGCGGCCGGAATCTCCAGCCAATCATCAGGGGTTCTAATGTAACAATTGTCAGGTAGCAATTTTTAAGGATGACACAAGTGTACCACCTGACAGCGTGCCCACCAATAACACGGCAGCACATACGTCTCTATACTGAACCTACCACTCTGGTAACCAACCCAGGGTGGCGTTAGGTACAGGGAAGGATTTTGGTAAGTGACGACAATCGTGACGTCACAAGTGTACAAAAGCGGCCTACGCACCTGAAATTAGCAAGATGTGCTTGGATGAAACTGGATGCCGTGTATGTTGTCCCTGCGCATTTGATATAATAAAATGGCAGTTAACCTTTGCTCCTTGTGTGGATCTCGACTTTTTTTGGGACATTGGAGGGAGTTAGGGCCCTCTGTGAGTTGGAGGTCCACAGACCCCAGGTACAGCTTTGCCGGCCCCAGAATCTCCCCTAACAAGTTGGAGGCACTGCTGATATTCACTCCTGAGACCCCGGCAAGATCGCTTGCGATGCCAGCCTGGCAAGGTGTGGCCCTCTCTGCGCCTGACATTGGAGGACTGCAGGACCCTCGTGTAACTGCCACACCACTGGACAGCGCAATGGGAGATTGGCCGTCGGGAGCCGAGTTAAAAATTAATCCCACCTGCGGTTGGTGAGTGTCCACACGTGGTCCAAAAGAGGCAAGGCGAGCCAAGTGGGAAGGGAGCCAGCAGCCGACCAGCACCTACATGCATGCACCTAAATGTAAGTTTGCTCCACACAATGAGCAATAGCATATTGGGCCTCATCACGAGTTGGGCGGGTAACGCCAGCGCTATTAGTGCCGGTGCTAATAGCCCTACCGCCAAACCCCCGGCGCTATTAGCGCCGGATCACAGGTTTGGAGGAAGGGTTATTTCCCATTCCCCATTGGGTGCATTCAGGAATTCCTCATTCTCCATTGTGCCCAATGGGGAAAATTTGCGCTATTACCGCCGGCGGATTTCCCGCTGGCAGAAATCAGGCTGCAAATCAGCAATTTTGCCACGGATTTCCCCCCCAGCTCAGAGCTGGGGGGAAATCCGCCAAAACCTTGATCTGGTGGACCCTTAAATGCGGCGGTAATAGCGCTACCACCGCATTTAAGGGTTACGGCCAGACTTGTGATGAGGCCCATTGTGTGGGTGGGGGAAGGATATGTGCGTAGGGTGGAGGGTGGTATCACATTATCACAGCGATCGGAACCAAGGTACTGACTGGCATGTGTATAAGTAAAGGGAGTGGAGCGGAGGTAGTCCCTTCTTGTGCAGATTTGCATCTTGGGGGCGGGACAGTGGGTCCCCAGGAAATAGAAAGGTTATTGCGCCGACAGGGCTGGACAGTGAACACATGTGCGGAGGGAGAATATGGCTTTCCTATAAATCGTCGTAGTTCGACGAATAGATGTGATTTTCCTATTAATTGAGTATTTTAGCTCAGTCGATGGACGGTCTTCCTATTAATTGGGCGATTTAGCTCGATCAATAGATTTAGAATTCCTTTATTAATTTATCTTAAGATTGCAGAAGATAGGTGACTGGTTAAGTTTCCAGTATAGGAAGCTTATCACGCGACAGGCGACGCAACGGGTGCAGTACACCTATAAAAAGGAGAAAAGGTGGATGATGATGTATACTCCACTCCGGGGGGAGGTGGGAAGACAGCTGTGGGGATTTTTGGATGTGAAATTAAAAGGGCAGGGGTATGTGTATGAAATGTGTGTGAAATATTAGCATGAAGATTTAGCGTGGTGACATCACCCATAGGCCTTTGCATAAGACAATGCATGATTAGCAGGGCAGAGCTCGCAACTTGGCACTCAAGTTACAATATAGGCAGACTGCCGGCAGTGCGGACAGCTCCAGCATGTAGCAGAAGGGCACGCTGAGCGGCAGCAGCCTGGTAAAGGCGGGGCGGTACGAGAGTACGCCACACTGGTGTACGGTCGCAGGGGGCCGGACACATTGAAGGGGGTTGCCGGGAGGTGACAACACCCATGAAAGTGAAATATATTGCATAAGATATACGATCGCGGGGGCCATAGACTTGAGGGAGCGTGGCGGTTAGTAGCAGCCCCTTAAGAAGCAGGGCAGTACGAGAGTACGCCTCGCGAAACGTGTGGCTGTTAAAAGCAACATGCAGTACTAGGTGAACATTAAAATTGCATAACGAAAATGTTTTCCACCCTTTTCTGACAGCAGAGCATTGAAACCCTCAATTTGAGGTCAGGTAAAACACACGAGTGAAAGACAATGATGTATCACAGGGATAGGGGAGGAGGATCATACGGGGTGCCCAGGATGGTATTGACCCCAATACAACACCTTTGCAAAACATTGCCTAACTATCGAGATAAAATGGTAAAGTACAGTGTAGAATGGACCAAGGGTATGGAAGGGAAAGCATCGATACCATGGCCGCCCAACGGCAGTTTCTCGAGGGACACTTTACAGTCACTACTCACATATGTACACAACACATACAAGGGGAAGAAATTAGCAAGCCGTCTAGAAATATTTGAACTGGAGAATGTTCCAGGGACATTACCATGGAATGTTAAACTTTCAGGACGCAAAAAAGGAGGGAGGGGACACATGCACCCCAACTCCTGCACCTCCCAGCATCACCTTGGACAATGCGGATGAGGAGGAAGAACAGGGATTATACCCAATTAGGGAATTAAAAGAAGCCACGGAACCCCGAGAATTAACTGCAACCAAAGGCTACTCAAACCCCACATACAACCCACCCCTGTACGCCCCGAAGGCGCACGCCACACGGACAAAGATAGGTATCCCAGACGTTGAAGAGGAAAGGCTGAGGCAGGTGAAGAGTGAGTTTGCAGGGACAGGGCTAGATGAGTGGATAGCTGCACAGGTGCTATTGAAGTAACAAGGGACCACCACGGGAGAACCAGAAGGGGCAACAGAAGCAATAAAGGAAATAGAATTGGGGAAAGGATGTAAGGGCAGACAGACAGGAGACACAGGAAAAGAACACCTAATGGAGGAGGAGGAGGCAAAACTGGAAGTGAGGATAGCGCAGCTGAAAGAGAAAAGAAACGCATTGGTGAACCAGTTGGAGCAGAAGGAATGGGAACAGGAGGAGCAGCTAGCATTAGAAAGGCGAGAAAAGGCGGAAAGCAAAAGGAGGGAACGGGAGGTGATATATAGGACAACAACGAGAGATTTGAGTAGTTTAAGTACGGAAGCGAAGGGGCGTAGATGTCAACCTCCGCAGCTTTAGAAGGCGTATCAGTTATATCCACCACCTCCTCTCCTTCCTCCTCACCTGAGTCCTCTGGAGAAGCTTTGCGGCGGTTAGCCTTCTTTCCGATCTTCTTCTTCTTTGAGAAGAGGTAGGGCCGTCCGTGGTGGGAAGCCACCCTGATTCCCTGCCAAGCAGGGAAGCAAGAGGCTTCCTTCCCGCAGGGACCGAATAGACGAGGGAAAAAAGCCAATGCTTAAAAAAACCCTCGGTGAACAAGATAACAGTCCAGCAGGTCCGGAGAGTGAAGTGATGAAAACCTGCAGATCCGATGTCAGAAGGAGGACGACTGAAGCAAGGATCCTGGACAGGTGTCTGGAGGCGAGGTAAGTCCTTAGAAGTTTCCAGGAGAGGTGGATGAGGAAATCAGCCGGAGAGGGCAAGCGGCAAAGAGAGAAAAGGAAAGAAAGACAGGAGAACCAGAACGGCGAAGGAGCGCTGCGGGCGAGAAAAAAGAGAGAAAGAACGGCGAAGAGACGCCGACTGGAGGCCCAAGGGTCAGCAAGGTAAGCACGGAGGAAAAAAGCACACGGAGCAAGCAACAAGGGAAAGAAACAAAGTTGCAACGCACCGAACCCGGAAGTGGCCGGTGCTTAAGTAGCGAAACCAGGGAGACAGAGAAAGACTAGAGCGGTCAAACCCGGAAATGGACAGGAAAACAATGGACGACCTAACGGTGACGCCAACGCCAGGCGTTCCATAGCCCCCGCCGGCGACTAGATGCCGGCGGCATGACAGTATGCCCCCTTCCAATGGAGAACTCCCCGGCTTGCCCGGAAAGAGACGATGAAACCTCTGAACCAAAGACGGGGCATGGACATGGGAGACAGGTTCCCAGGAGTCCTCAGATTGGGGGTACCCCTTCCAATGGATGAGATATTCCAGGCGACCACCCCGCAAGCGGGAGTCCAAAACGGAGGCCACCTCATACTCCTCCGGGGGCAAAGCAACCGGGGGCGGTACAGTCGGAATGGAGCGGTGATAGGGATCTGGCCTAAACTCCCTCAAAAGAGAGGAATGAAAAACAGGGTGCAAGCGGTGCATGTGTTTGGGCAAAGAAAGCCGATAGGCAACAGGGTTGATCCTGCGCAGTATGGAAAAAGGTCCCAGGAATCTAGAAGACAACTTAGAGGGGTGAAGCCAACGCGGGAGGTATTTGGTGGATAACCATACCTTAGTCCCCTTCTGCCAAGCGGGGGAGGGCAAGCGCTTGGGGTTACTCTGAGTACAATAGCACCGGCTACTAGCCCGTAAACTATCGATGGCAGTCTTATGGGCCTCTTGCAAAGTGAGGAGAAGAGAGTCCACAGAGGGAACAGTAGAAGGAGCAAGAGACAAGGAAGGAGTAAAGCTGGGTTGATACCCATAAGAGCAGTAGAAAGGACTAAGACCAGTGGCACTGTGAACAGAATTATTGTAGGCAAACTCCGCAATCGGGAGAAGGCTAACCCAATTGTCCTGCTGGTTGTGGTGAAGCAACGTAGATATTGCTCAAGAGTGGCATTTGTCCTTTCTGTCTGTCCATTGGTTTGGGGATGGAAACCTGACGATAAGGCACGGTCAATGCCCAGCCTCTTACAAAGTTCCCTCCAGAAGCGTGACGTATATTGTGAATCCCTGTCCGAGATAATTCTACTGGGAGTGCCATGTAGGCGGAAGATCTCTCTGGCAAACACGGTTGCCATCTCCGCTGCCGTGGGTAACCCAGCCAAGGGTGTAAAATGGGCCGTTTTAGAGAAACAGTCAACCGTGACCATAATACAGGAACATCCCTCTGAAGCAGGCAGTTCCACGATGAAGTCCGTCGAGATAATACTCCAGGGTCTCCTTGGTACCTCACTCTGCTGTAGGTAACCAATGGGTCGTTGGGTAGAATGCTTAGATCTACAGCATATAGGGCAGGAGCGAACATACAAGTCCACCTCTTTAGACATTTCTGGCCACCAAAAACTCAGTCGAAGAAGTTCCAGAGTATTCTTCGCCCCCCTGTGACCAGCCACAAGATCGTCGTGGCACCATCTTAGTGTGGTGCGTCGAGTCTGGGAATCGGGTAGGTAGAGACGTTGTTGCTTGAATCCCAGGCCATTCTGTATGGTGATGTCATCTGAGTGGAGAACGGTATGGGGAATACCCTCAGACTGTGTGCGTTTACGTACCTCTCCAAAAAGGCATCTACAGTATATATGAATTTTACGTCCGTTAGAAGCAAACTGGGAAGTTCTCTGGTCGTGCCACTGGAACATGGCCTTCGAGAAAGGTCATCTGCTAGGATATTCTTAGATCCCGGTAGATAGGTCAGGAGAAAGTCGTATTGAGAGAAAAAATGGGCCCACCGGGCCTGGCGTGAATTGACGCACTCCATATTCTGCAGGACCTTGAGGTTCTTGTGATTCGTTCTTATCTCAAATGGGTGAATGCCCCCCTGCAGAAGATGTCGCCATTCTTCACAAGCAGTCTTCATGGCCAGAAGCTCCTTCTCAATGACGGAGTAATGTGAATGACTGACATTCAAGGTCTTGGAAAGATAGGTTATTGGGTATTTCGAGTCCAGCATGTTCCTGTAAGAGAACTGCACCCAAAGCAGCTGACGAGGCACCGGTCTCCACAATGAATCTTAATCCTTGGTCCGGTTGCCGGAGGATTGGGGCAGAGCAAAACTTCTCCTTTAACAGTAAGAAGGCTAGATCAGCTTCTTGAGTCCAGGAAAAAGGATTGGAAGTCTTCTTGAGTAGCCTGGTAATAGGGAGAACCGTCTCCGAGAATCCCTGAATTAATTTGCGATAAAAATTCACAAGCCCAAGGAACCTTTGGATATCCTTCACTGATTCCAGAGTAGGCCAATGCAAAATAGCTTTAGTCTTAGCTGGGTCCATGCGGATGCCTTCCGCGGAAAGGATAAAACCAAGGTAGGTTACCTGAGAAACTCCAAAGACACACTTCTCTACATTGGCCTTGAGATGGTGGTCCTGTAGCCTTTTAAGAACTTGGATGAGATGAGTTCTATGGATCTGTGCAGTTTTCGAGTATATCAAGATATCATCGAGGTAGATTATGACACAATGAAAAAGAAGATCAGAGAATGTTCTGTCCATAAAGGGCTGGAAGATAGACGGCGCATTGACCGAGCTGAACGGCATTACGCAGTACTCTTAATGACCGAACGGAGTCCGGAACTCAGTCTTCCATTCATCCCCAGGATGGATGAGCAGAAGATGGTAGGCTCTTCGAAGGTCGATCTTTGAAAAGATCCGTGCTCCCTGCACCGCCTCTAGAATATCCTTCATGAGAGGCATGGGGTAACGGTCTCTTACTGTCACTTGATTGAGGCCCTGGTAGTCGATGCACGGTCTTAATTCATCCGAACCTTTTTTCGGAACAAAAAACAGAGATGCCCCTGCAGGAGAGTGGGAATGTTGGATGAGACCGTGTTGTAAATTGGAGTCCAGGTAGTCCTTGAGAACTCTCTTCTCCTTGAGGGAAAGAGAAAACATACGGCCAAACGGTACCACCGCATTGGGCACCAGGGCGATATGGTAATCCTCAGGCCGATGTGGAGGTAGTTCTTGAGGACCTTCACCCTGAAAAACTTCCTGATAACGAAGACACTCCTTAGGAATATTGTTCACGGATAGAACATCCATCAGGGTAGGAGGATCCGGAAGGGTGTGGATCGTTGCAGCCAAGGGTTGTATCGAGCAGAACTTCTTGCAAAAACTAGAAGAAAAAGACAGTTGGTTCTTGGTCCAATCAATAGTAGGGTTATGCTTCCGGAGCCAGAAAACCCCCAGGTTGACGGGAAAATGAGCTGCTCGGATCAAGTCGAATTGGATGGTCTCAGTATGATGGAGAACCTTCATGATCATGGGAGAGGTAGCATGAGTGATGAGACCGGAGCTTAGAGGTGTACTATCAACGCCCTCAACCTTTTGGTCTTCCTCCTTCTCCAGATGACTGATGCCAGTCTTGTCAGCCCAGACGACGTCCATAAAGCATCCAGCTGCCCCGCAGTCCAGTAGCGCTAGGACTTCGAATGTCTGATGTAAGTTGTTCAACTGGACTGCAATAACCATGAGGCGATTGTCTTCGGAGGGGTTGATGGTAGGTGGGATAGACAGAGAGACGTAGGGACCGGAATAGCCCCCTCGGTAACTGGTCCCTACTAGTTCCGAGGTGTGGCGTTTCCCGACCTGCGGGGAGGTACGTCTGGACAGTCCCTTAAGACAAGGGTGTTGGAACCGCAGTACATGTATAGATTGAGGTCTCTGCGCCGCTTCCGTTCTTCGGGGGTAAGAGGTCCCCTGGTGGTTCCGATCTGCATGGGCTCGTCTTTAGCTGAACCCGAGGGAACGGAGCAGGATGGAGCTGGGTTAGCAGAAATGGGGAACCCACGTTGTCTCCGCGCTCAGACCGTCTTTCAGATAACCGAGAATCGAGCTGGAGGACAGTAGCCCAGAGCTCCGAGAGTGTGGAAGGGCGGCTAACCCTAGCAAGTTCATCCTTAAGGTCTTCTCTCAGACCTCGACGAAAAATAGTGTACTGAGCATTCTCTTGCCAACCCGCATCAGCGGCCATCCTTTTAAAGCGGGAGATATAGGACAAAAGGTCCATGCTTCCCTGACGGATATCTAGTAGCTGTTCACTGGCTACTAATGTAGTCTCTTGTTGTTCAAACACCAGTTTGAACTGGGCGGTGAACCCAGCATAATCCTGAAGGAGAGGACTGGCACTGGTTACCAAAGGGGCTGCCCATGACAGGGCATTTCCGGTCAAATTAGAGATGAGGAACCCTATGCGGGCTTGGTCTGTAGCGTAAGACTGAGGTCTAAATGTGAAATAAATCACGCAAGCCTCCATGAATTCCTTAAATTTGTTGGGTGATCCGTCGTATTTGCCACACGATAAAGGCATAGGAGGAAGGTCCCTGCGGGACTGCTCGAAGCTGTCCAACCTTTGTCTGAGGGTAGTGTTTTCCGTCTTTACTACCTGCAACTCTTGAGTGAGATTATGGACAGCTGTTAGCAGTTCTTGCACCTGCTCGGGAGAGGCCATGGTTCTTAACTGTGGGCGTTGCAAACTGTCAACCTCCACAGCTTTAGAAGGCGTATCAGTTATATCCACTACCTCCTCCCCTTCCTCCTCACCTGAGTCCTCTGGAGAAGTTTCGTGGCGGTTAGCCTTCTTTCCGATCTTCTTCTTCTTTGAGAAGAGGTAGGGCCGTCCGCGGTGGGAAGCCACCCTGATTCCCTGCCAAGCAGGGAAGCAAGAGGCTTTCCTCCCGCAGGGACCGAATAGACGAGGGAAAAAAGCGGATGCTTAAAAAAACCCTCGGTGAACAAGATAACAGTCCAGCAGGTCCGGAGAGTGAAGTGATGAAAACCTGCAGATCCGATGTCAGAAGGAGGACGACTGAAGCAAGGATCCTGGACAGGTGTCTGGAGGCGAGGTAAGTCCTTAGAAGTTTCCAGGAGAGGTGGACGAGGAAATCAGCCGGAGAAGCAAACGGCAAAGAGAGAAAAGGAAAGAAAGACAGGAGAACCAGAACGGCGAAGGAGCGCCGCGGGCGAGAAAAAAGAGAGAAAGAACAGCGAAGAGACGCCGACTGGAGGCCCAAGGGTCAGCAAGGTAAGCACGGAGGAAAAAAGCACACGGAGCAAGCAACAAGGGAAAGAAACAAAGTTGCAACGCACCGAACCCGGAAGTGGGCGGTGCTTAAGTAGCGAAACCAGGGAGACAGAGAAAGACTAGAGCGGTCAAACCCGGAAATGGACAGGAAAACAATGGACGACCTAACGGCGCTGCCAACGCCAGGCGTTCCATTGCCCCCACCGGCGACTAGACGCCGGCGGCATGACAGTAAAACATTAGAGAAATAAAGGGTTGAGGCCGAATGAGAAATGGCATTTTGGAGATGGAAGATATTGTTGGACAGCACCCGAAAATACGAGGAAAGCAGGCTGAAGGAGATAAGGTTAGCAATGACAGAGGAAGCGGGAAGTAAGAGAGAAGAGGACGAGGAAGTGCTACGGAGGATACACAAAGAAATCATGGAAGAAATAGTTAGGTCCCGGGCAGGGGAAGAAGAAGGGGATGCGCACCAGCCTAGATAAACACCAATGGGACATACAGTGAGTAGCTAGGGGACTACTGGAGGGCCTCAGGCAGGATCCATCAGCAGAGCACACAAGGGAAAGAAGATATGGAAGCGGCAAACTTTACAAATATCGATTTTGAAAGTGTAACAGTACGATATCCAATACCACGCAAACTAATGTTCTCAGATGGATTTTGCAGTGAGGAAGACGGAGATAGCAATGGTATAGATAAGGAAGGGCTAAGCAAATTGTATATTACACGAACAGGCACAGGTATGTCATGGGAGTGTAGGACTCAATATGAAAAGAACGGGGGATGACACGCTGACACGCTGACACAATCACAGAGGACGTGACAGCAGCAGCAGCACCACAAACACCTTACATGCATAGGCTTCCAGATATCCCAGGGTGCAGAAGAGATAGGACTACAATTACCCACGATAGGGGGCACTCGTGTCAACACGGCGGGCACACAGGGCCCGGGAAGTACAGCACACAACACACACTGGAAATATCTCAGACGTCAGAGCATCACGCACAACACCCAATGTAGATTCGAAGTAGACATTGAAGATGAGAGAGGCCCAATACAGATACGATAGTACAGACGAACACCTTTGTAAAGGGCTGAATATTCACAGATGCCACTACTAGAAGGAGGGGGGAGCAGACCACAATAAATACTAAGGAAAAATGCAGTCAGAGAGAACGTTAAGAATAGATTACCATCACTGATTGGAGGGGCAGGCTAATGGATATATGAAATGGAAAAACAGACAGCAGGACACAGACTGGCAGTGGGGCATGTGAAGGGGCTATTAGGGTCCATACCAGGTGATGCAGCAGATGACATTTGGAAGAGGGCGGGATTCCCAGGAGTAACAACACAGAACACTACACATGACGGATCCCCATTTGAGAACTGCAGGCACGCGGTGTGGCAAGCCCTGAGGATACAGTACCCTGACACATCAGAAATAGGGGCAATTACATCACGCAAGATGCGTGATGACAAAGATCCAGTCAGCTACATCCAAGAGATTCAAGAGCTTTGGCATCTTGAAACTCGGGAACCATGGGACAAAACACTGGCTATCTTCTAGCACATCTTGATTGAAGGGTTGCCTGAATCAGTGCAAAGACAACTTAAGAAATTAGTGGGAATGGAGGCCAAAGCATGGTCAGAGATACAATTAACAGTAGTACACCACTGTAGTTATGCAACAAATATATCAAAGCCAAATTTGGCTTTGATATATTTTTTGCATAACTAATACTAATTTTTGGATCTGCTTTTTTGTTACTGATCTCTGATGTCTATTACATCAGCCTTGAGAAGGACCGATAGGTCGAAACACATGTCAGATGATATAATAAAGTGGATGTGTTGGTCACATGATTAAATGTGTTTAAGACTAATTGAATTGTTCACCAGAAATGTATATTCATTTTTGAGTCCCTGCGCAGTTCTACAACCCAACGGATCTTTTAACATATTAGTTCTCTAGACTTTATTGGGGGGGCTTTGTTTGTTGTTGGCTGCGGCACTGGACATATTTTGCAATTCAGGGGGACTAGCGCAATCTCATGTAGGTTACACCCCAATTACCTTAGTGATACATGTGGATTAATAGGTCACATCTACTGCACGTGCAGGTATAGAGCAGCACAACAAGGGTTGGGCGAGCAAGTGCCACAAAGCATCAAAGGGAGTCAGAATGGGTATTATCAACAGGCAGGACCACCACCGATGGTGCAACAGCCGGACATGCCCAGCAACAACAACAATACCCACAAGTACAAGGGTCAGCACTACCCCAACAACAACAACAGCAACAACAACAACACATCCACTACAACAGTTGACACAATTACAGGATGACATACAACAGCCAATGGACACATCAGCTGTAGTACCGATAACATGCATGGGCGGGTGACAATAATGGTACACAACCCTTATACCAGCAACAGACAATCACTATACCCACAATAGGACAGCTCACAGACTACCTCATTGTGTCCCATCCTATCAGTAACACCTAACCCTGTGGAAAATCACGCATAAAGGTGGCGATAGGTGACAAGATGTTTTCCTTTTTGGTTGTTATGTGGGCCACAAGTTCATGAGTACGGGAAGGGAACTACATGTTGTCAGGCGATGCCATGAACACTCAAGGATTTTCTGGGGCTCGAGAAGTGGTTCCATTAACTGATAACATCTCCTTATCTATTGGGGATCATGACCTGTCACTACCCCTGATTACAAGAAAGAGTTTTTTATATTTTCACACTCTGATGGGGTGGTAATGAAAACGGTACTAACACAAAAGACAAGCATCGGCCACAAACCAATTGCATATTACAGTGGCCAGTTAGACCGAGTAATGACAGGCCATTTCCCTTGCGAACAACACTTGGCTGCTGCAGCCTTTGCTGTAGAAAAAGCATCCTCAATAACAATGGGATGTTCCACAACACTTTATGTGGAGCACACACTTTTTGCAATCTTACACAAGCCAAAAAGCACCCTGACTACACAAAGAGCAACAGGCTATGAAATAATCCTATACAGACCAGAACTAAAAATAGTAAGATGAAAAAACGTTAACCCAGCACAATTCCTAGCAGAAGAAGTAGGAGAGGGAGAATGTGTCAGTGATTGTACAAAAGCTATTGAAATATACTCAGAAACATGTAAAGTAGATAGAGATGCACTTGAGGGGGGAGATGAACTATACATTGACGGCTCCTCAACAATTGAACAATGTGATGAGTAAGAAGAACGGGGCAGCAGTGGTAAGATTGAGAGAAGACTGGACAAGTGAGGCGATAAGATGTGTTAGGTTACCACCCCAGTATTCTGCACAAGCAGCCGAATAGTAGCCCTGATGATAGCCCTTAGAGAGAGTGAAGGGAAAAGGGTCACTATCTATTTAGATAGTGCCTATGTTACATCCACAGTGCACTCTGGTCTGGCAAGGTAGTTAAGGAGAGGGTTCAGGAGAGCGGATGACACCAGTACAGCATGCACTCCTCCTGGGCGAATGAATAGAGGTTGTGACATACCCAATGCAACTCGCATTAGTTGAGTGCCAAGCGCATACTAATGGAGAGGACCCAATAGCAAAAGGAAACAAAGCCGCCGATTTCTATGCAAAACACGCATCACATTTTAGAGAGTTATGGGACCTCCAAGAAAAACAAAAGGAAAGGGGAGGGGCAAGGCAGATGCTAAATCAGATAATGGAAACACAGGCCGCCACATCAATGACAGAAAAAGAACTCTTGGTAAAAAGAGGGTGCTCAATGTCCCCTACAGACGCCTTGTGGAGACAAAATAATACAGGAAAGGTAGTGATGCCTCTCGCATTATTACAAACAGCATTAACACAATTACACCATCCAGCACATACTGGGAAAGAAGTGATAGCGGCACGAATAGGAGAATCATGGTTTTGTCCTGAAATAAATGCCCACGTAGCAAATTTTATCAGTAATTGCCTCACCTGCCAGCAATTTACAGCAGGACATACACTTAAGGTGATCAAATGTATAATACCACAGCTGGAGGGTCCCTTTCTGCACCTCCACACCGACTATGTCGACATGATAAACGGATACAAAGGATACCATTACATGATTGTGATAGTCTGCCCCTTTTCAAGGTGGATAGAATCAGGCCCAAGCTCCCATGATGATGCACTAAGGGTGGCAACATTTTTGGTTAGAGAAGTATTCCCAAGGTGGGGCGTCTGTGAAGTACTAAGGTCAGACAACGGCCCCCACTTCGCCAACGAACTGGTCCAACACATCACCACATTGCTGGGGATAAAGCACAAGTTTGCATGTGCATATCACCCACAGGCTAACGGCTGCTGTGAATGGCTCAACGGCCTTCTAAAAGAAAGAATAGCTAAAACCCAACAGTCAACTAAAAATAATTGTCTGTACTGCCTCCCCTTGGCCTTTTTTGAATCATGGAACAAGCCTGGGTCAGACCACCACCTCACACCACACGAGGTGGTGACCGGGTGCCAAATGCACCTTGCACTGGCTCCACCAACAAGGGCCATGTATGATTGCGAGGGGACAGCGGAAGTACTGGGGAAAGATATGCATGAATATGTCACTTCACTGGTTACTAGTGCCTCATTTATCTCTCAACAGATCAGACGAACACAGGGCAGGTCAGAGAATGACCAACAAGAAGCCAACGACAATCAAAGACAAGCAACAGACTCAGCGATCAAAGTGGGAGATATGGTACTCCTACGAAATTTCACACGAAGGTGGAATGCACCCCGTTTCACTGGCCCCAACATAGTGGAAAGCGTTGCAGACAGGGCAGTGAAGCTGGAAAATAAGACTGTCTGGTCACATCTCCACGACATTAAGCCCTACAAAGCATCAACCTCGCCCCACCTCAGCACCGACAGGGCCGACGCTCCAGCAACGGATACAGCAAACAACAGCAACGCTCCATTTCCAGTTTCAGTATCCCCCAATTTAGACATATCCACAGACACAAATGAGCACAAGCGCACAGGCCACTCAATGACCAGGCGCTCACAGACACCTAAAGTCCCGACCGACACGTTAATTGAACTATAAAAAATTGCCCGTTATCACAAAAATACATAGAATGTCAATACAAATAAAGGACGCTACGACATAGATAGGGCTATGCAGCACACACCCACCCATTAGGACTACACTGTGTCCCCCTGTCTTTGCATGTTCTCTCCTTTTGTCTCGCATATGCAGGGTTCTGCGTTTGTCAAATGTATGTGACTAAAATGTTTAAAATAGATTGAAAATGTAGTGATTTAGA
This sequence comes from Ambystoma mexicanum, assembly GCF_040938575.1. Lineage (NCBI taxonomy): Eukaryota > Metazoa > Chordata > Amphibia > Caudata > Ambystomatidae > Ambystoma > Ambystoma mexicanum. The sequence continues at coordinate 528,953,947 of NC_090925.1, forward strand.
TGTTGCCTCCCTTTGAACACCCTGAAGCACTCTGTCCCCAATACATTCACGCTCTTACTCGTAATGGCTAAAGAAGGGCTGGCAATGTACCCTTAATTGTCCAAGCACGTTAGAATGACTTCACAATCACAGTGCACAGTAAATAGAATATGTTTTCACTAACCTGTTCTTCCAAAGTGGTGAGTGTGAAAGGAAAGCTCACCTAGTACCCTCTCGCTATGCAAATGTAAAACAGGCACCGCGAGAAAATGCCAGGGAAAACCTCATGGGGGATAAAACCCTGTGAAGCTGGCGTGCGAAGGAATCAGGATAAAACCCTGTGAAGCTGGCGTGCGAAGGAATCAGGTCTTTTTGGAAGATTCAGCACTTGAGTGACGTTTGCCAGAAAAGCTCTGCTGTACTTGGAAAATGCGGCCCTTTCCTAATGTCGTCTGTGTGAAAAGAGGTAACAATTAGAGTAGATCAATGGGGGACTGTAACACCCCTTTCCGAACAGTAATTACCTCTCTGAATGTTGTGGGAAGTCTCATGGAGAGGAGGAAGAGGGCAGAGCTTCTTTCAAAACGATAAGGCTCGAAACTGCAGAAGGAAGTAGTAGTCAAGTTTAAGGAAAGGAAGCAAAGTGTAGGAAGGAAATGTTGTTTCATGTCTGTAAGACCTACCTGATGGATATACGGTTTTGAGTGAAACGGTTGTTGTGGTTTCTGTGTTGAAACCACGTGGTGTGTCGGGAGTTGTGGTCCCGTTTATTTCACCGAAGCACTGTGTGTTTGAGAAGGATTCATGAGAATTCTGCAATGAAGGGATTGAAAGTTCGGCTGTGGATCCGAAAGTCTGGTTATAGCTTCTAGGCGGAAGGAGGAGGAGGTTAAGGGAAAGGGTGAGAAAAGGTATATTAAATGCTAGCTAGAGGAGCCGGACTTATGTAGCGTGGCTGCCGAAAGCAGTAGCAACGCACTGCTGATGGGAATCCGAGGAAAGATATACTTCTTCCGTGTGAGGCGGAGGATCTTGATCTGCGTCAGTCAGAATGAATGGAACGCCTAAGGACATAGCGGACACCATCTTGGGAGAGGTGGTATGAACTCCCGAAAGATGACGCCAGCGCTGTCAAACGGACCATGCTCGCAACCCGCCCATGCGACTAAGCATAACACACGCCCTGCAAAGACCCACCCACTCCAGACCAAGGCCACCACGCGTGTATTATAACGCGTTTGATGAATATATAGCACAATCAGACCCACAACTCCATCACGCCCTACCCATACTCGGAGATAGAACAATAAGGAGAATTTGGTAGGAACTTTTCTACTGGGCATTAAACGATTCCCTAGTTTATCAGGCTTAAACTACTTACCAATACTAATACATTAACGCTGATTTACTGCGATTTTCAGGTGGGCAACTATATCATCTTAGCAATTGCAGGACTGCGGGGTAAGTGGTAATAATCAGTGGTAATAATGACTACCTTAATAAAGATTGTAATAAAAATAATATGGGTAGTTTTGTCCACTGGATTCGTAGCTGCCATTGTGTGGCAAGCTTACACAGCTATGCATGTATCTACAACACCCCATACTAACATACCTCCCACCCAAGCTGCAAGGAGCACTGTGTCAAGTGGTACAACAAGAACAAACAAGAAGGTAAGGAGAGGTAAGCGTAGCGTTGGAACTGATGTTAATGAGGTTGATACATATCTCATGGGTACAGCACATGTCACAAACAACATGTGGTACAAGCACATGTCAAAAATTGGTAAGCACACCATACGGGATAGCTGCTATGTCTGCTCATTAATCCCATATGCCATGAGCGCGGCCAGAACTGTTGTTGCCACAGAAGTACCAGCACCAATGGCACAATGCCTCCTATACCTTGCCTTGTTCCAAACAAGAGGGAGATTCCAAAGAAAAACTGCGACCCTCCAATGGAGATCGAAAGCAACGTACCCATACGAGGACAGTTTCATACATTACCTATGTTTGACAACTACTGGCAGCACACACAAGCACTACGATACATAACTGATGGGCCAGAAAAAAGAGAAAAGAAGGAGGTGACCCTAGACCACCTGCCATGCAAATGGAGAACCAGAGAAACAGGTGGAGAACCTAGTTGCTGGGAACGCCCCAGATGTTGATATACAGAAACATATACACAAAAGAAGGATGGGTGATGGAGTGGTGGAAAGCAAACCCTTAACACTAACAAAAGCTGCCATGAACAAGGTCCAGGAAGAAAATGATAAGTGCCTGAAGGAATGGGCCAAGAGTGCACGCTTGCTGACATGGTTGGATAAAGAAGACAGTCCACTGACAATCATTCCTCTTACAACACCAACGCTGTGTTACCAACACGACAGAGATGTTGAAGTAGGGACAAATGAGGGATGCAGGAGGATAGAGAAGCTAGGAGACATGGGATCAGGCACGGCGGTACTGATGGACCACTATTGGGCATGTGGGACAAAGGCATACAACACACTACCGCCTAACTGGGGAGGAATATGCTCTCTATCACATGTCGATGTACCCTCGCTAGTGGTACCCCAAAAACATGTCAAGATGGTCAACTTCCCTAAAATGGAGGAAAGTAACAAGCAAAAGAAAATATCATTATCACCTAGCTCACTACCATCCAATAATGGCATCACCAGAGAGACACCAGTACGAAGAATGAAGAGGCAGGGAAATTATTTATGGGGCAAGTCAGAAGCTGCGCTGGACGAAGTACCTGCCTCACATCGGCTGTTCAGCAGGGCTGGCATGTTTTTCTCAGCAATAATACACCCAGGGTTCCAGACATACGCAAATGCAAAGTGGCTCCAAATAACAAGGTGGGAGCTGATGATGATGATAAACTCAACAGTTAATGGATTTAAAACAACAAAAGAAGAGCTCCGAGCTATACGTTTAGTGGCCCTACAGAATAGATACATGCTGGACCTGCTCATGGCCATGAAAGGAGGAGTGTGCACAAAAATAGGGAGCTCCTGCTGCATGTTCAGCCCTGCTGCATGTTCAGCCCAGCAAACTATGGGCATTTAGCAGGAATTACAAAGGTATGGCACCTGAGGGACTGCAAGAGAGTTGACAATTTTGTGTTCGACAAGTCGACCAAAGGGGGGACTGAAGAGGGAAAATCCGAGTATCCCTTCCCCCCTGATTGGGCCCCTAACTGGAAGAAGCACCCCCGACTGAACAACTATCGCCTATTAGAGGTTGCGCCCAGTCCCACCGCTCCCAACGCAAGCTCACATCACAACAGACCTCCAGCCATCTGCCCGATCACCCCCACGATGTCAAGAGCCCTAGCCAACACAACCAACGGGAACCAAGACCAAGCTGGATACGATTATATGGACCAACTCGATTGATGTCCCCGCAAACCATGTTGCAGGTTGTTAGAGACTTCATGACGACATAGCCGCATTAGACAGGAAGCACACGTGCAGTAGGCGCGATCATGATATACACACACCAATCTACACGAAGAACATCTGCATACAGGTCTATGAGCTAGAGGAGAGTGACACACATCCTGTCAGCATGTTTATTATTTTTCACATAGGCTGCTATCACACCGCAGAAACGCAAGATGCCGGAAGAGCTTGTGTATAGGCTTGCAGATGCTACTTGCTATTCACTCTACGATGCACAGGAGCACTCATGGGACCTGATCACTCATTTCATACATTTAACCCTTGCTTAAACATATTAGAAGAATAACCAGAATTTAGGTAGGCCTCAGATCAATCCAGCACACTAAACTCCTTTTGCAGGAATCTCGGCGCTGCAAGCTGCTGAGTGAGCAAAATCGCCCTGGCAAGGACTGCTACCGCCAAGGCCATAATGTTGCAAGTGACAGTCCTCACCCACGGTGCACGACGAGCGGAGCTACAGGACAGGACACCTGAAGCTAAAATACAAATCAAATTAATTCAACTTCCCTATCGGTCTCCTCACACGTGATCCGGCTGACCTGACATGATGCCAACACCTGGGAGCTGGTAAGCTGTACCCATCCCATGTTATAGACTGAACTTTGCCACATAATTGCAACAATCCACCTACAATATGCGCTGGGACTGGACTTCTCTCATGGCATTAGCAAAGACTTCATTGTTACACACTGTCACATATTTATATCTTGTTGATACATAGGGCCTCATTACACGGTAGGCAGTAGGGATTTAACGTTACCAGTAATGGAATACCGGTAACGTTAAATACCCATGTCAATTACGACCCGGCTCACTGATATTAGCAGCACCGCTAAGTACGGTGCCACTAATAGCAGGCAGTACGCGTGCCCACGACCCTCCATCCCTTAAATAACACCATGCCGCTAATAGCACACCATCACAAGCCAAGCGGACATGCCAATAGCGGCATGGTAAAGCTCCCAAAATCCCTTACCGCCATGGCGCTAATACCGGCATCGCAAACCACTCGTTAAGAGAACTGAGCAGTGTTCCCACCTGCCACAGGTGGACACAATCAGAACAGGTTGAGGCAATGGAGACTGTGGCAGCACAAAAGGAGCACACCACACCCCTTCACACACCCCTTCCCACACTAAGATGGTCCCAATACTAGCAGCATTACATGGGCTGGAGGACATGATTGCAGTGCAGCAGCAACAACAACAGACAGCACAGGGGAGACACAGGAGGAGGAGGAGGAGGAGGAGGAGGAGGAGGGCAAGGCAGGCACAGCAAGCACCACCACGGCACCTAGTCATACCACAGAGGCAGCCACCAATCCCCAGGATCAGAGCCAGTCCATTCAACCTAACCCCTGAGCAGATACACACCCTGTACCGTCTGGACCGCGATACCATCACCAGCATCGTGGACATGATACATGATGAAATTGTGAGCCTCATAGACATCAGAACTGCCATCCCCCTCTACTAAAGGTGGTGACCGTGTTCCACTTCCTGGCCACAGGCACCTACCAGCATACAGTGGGACACATGCATGGCATCTCACAACCAGTATTCTCACGCACGCTGAACCAGGTACTCGATGCCCTCCTGAGGCATGCACCTGAACACATATTCATGCCACGGACTGCCCAGGAGATTGCAAACACCAAAGTTGGCTTCTATTCACTGGCAGGTATCCCAAGTTGATTTGGGGCCATCGACTGTACCCATGTGGAATTGGTGGTCCCACATCACAAGCAATTCCACTCCATCAATGTCCAAATGGTATGTGACGCCAACAAGATAATCACACATTGTTGTGCCCGATTTCCCAGATCAACCCATGATTCCATGGTCCTGCGGAACTCAACCATCCCACGCTACATGGAGCGACAAGCCGGACAACGTTCATGGCTACTTGGTGAGTAGCAGGGCAAGCACATGGCAGTGTGATTGGGGTTAGGTGGGGAGATACATACTCCAACTGGGTGTGATTGGGGGGGAGATACATACTCCAACTGGGTGTGATTGGGGGGGAGAAACATACTCCAACTGGGTGTAGCTTGTCGTCCGTAGGACAAATGCACATACACATGTATGCCAATGTCCATCTGGGAAGGCTGCAATCTACCTGAGATGAACCGACATGCAAGTATAAGCTACACAACATAGCGAAAAATCTAGGTCTAGAAACATTAAACATCCATCCACATCCACATTGCACAACATTCAACACCACAAAATACACAAGTCTCCTACTTGCCGTCAAGAAAGTCATACAGAATCAGCGCTGCACAACCACAATAATGCAATGTGCCCTTGAGTGCATGCAAAGGGATCACCCCTACTCATAGTATTGTACCACGCACCTATAGCACCACTGAAGTGATGCCTCTCATCATGGCAACATAAATGTTTGAATGGCAGTACACTAGCAGTGTGGTACCAATTCTGCCTGGGCCCAGGGACACGTAAAACTGGGCCTCACCCAGGACATGTCAATTACTTTAGGAGGCATTAATGGGGCATGTTCACTTGCAGGGTCGAGCTCAACTTTGCACATTGCAGTCACACAGAACGTCTGCATGCATGCTGTTAATTGTGGACTTCAATCACAATGCAAATTTGTGTGATATGAACATGCCGCTCTTGAGGTGAACAGTAACCAGACCCCATTCGTCCCCCCATACAGGTGATGCCGGCTATCCCCTGAAGAGGTGGCTGCTTTCCCCTGTACGGAACCCACAGAACAGGCACGAAGAGGACTACAATCGTGCACATACCTGTATCCTCGTCGTGATCAAGCAGACTTTTGGCCTTTTGAAAACACGGTTTAGGTGCATTAGCAGGTCTGGGGGCGCTCTCCTGTATGGCCATGAGAAGGTGGCCAAGATCACCATGGCATGTGTCATGCTGCACAATATGTGTATCAGATGGAATGTGCCACTGCCCCCTGACGTAGAAATAGAAGCACCTGATGAGGATGATGATGGTGATGAGGACGGAGTTGACAGGGATGCAGGTCATGCAAGATGGGATGGCCAGGAGGGACGTGCTACATTTTTTCTTTTTGTAGGAATGGATATGGGTAGTAAAGCACTGGTATCTGTTTGGAAGCGCACAATGGACCCTGTCGCCAATAAAGTACACATACACAATGAAGAAGTCCAAGCCTGTGTATGGATCAAACACCAGTGTATTAAGAAATGTAAAGATGTAAAAGTGCATGTCCCCAAACATCCCACCACCCTTCCCCCCACAACAGTCCAAAAACACCCTCCCCCACTCCCCACAACAGCCCCAAAACACCCTTCCACCCACCCCCCACAATAGCCCAAAAACACCTTTCCACCCACCCCCCACAACAGCCCAAAAACACCCTTCCCCCCACCCCCAACAACAGCCCAAAAACACCCTTCCCCCCATAACATTTCCTTATGTGTCTGGCACAATGTTGTCGTACAGCTATACACGTGGAAGCTTGACCATGCATTCCCTATTTGCCATTGCCACCACCAGCATTAGGAGGCTGGCTAGACGTGCGCCTGATGGTGTGTGAGGAGCGGGGGAGGGGGCTTGTCTGCCTCGTACTGGTGGATGAGGAAGTGGCTGGCTGTCCTGGTGGTGGTGGTGGGAACTGGCGGTCCATTGCGTCCGCTATCCGTGTGAGGACCTCCCTAAATTGGACAAACTCCCCACACAGCCTGTTTGTACAGGCCTCCATCGCAACTCCCTGGAGTGCCTGGCTGTCTCGGTAATCTCCGCCCTGAGACGGGCAGCCTCCTCCACATGCTGCCCAACCAGCACAGTTATGTCCTCTTGGCGCTGGCTGATGCTGGCCAGGTCGAGGGCGCTGTTGCGTTCTGGTGGTGTGGCTGCTGCGCCTTCTGATGCAACCAGGACAACAGGTGAAGCCACCGGTGGGCTACTGAAACCTCCCATGTTGTCCTTGCCAGGGACAATAGACCCAGGTGTCTGCTGCGGTGATGCCTTGGGGATTAGAGGGGGGGTTGGGGTGTGCATCTCCATGTGGAAATCTGTTGTATCTTCCACATCTGAGAGTGGTGCAGTGGCTGCTGCCTCTCCTGTGGAACTAGTTGCAGCTGAGGGTGGGCCCTCCGTGGCTGGGATCTGTGGTGGTGGGTTCACCTCAGGAGGTGGGGCAGTTGTTGGTGGTGTGGACAGTTGCATCTTGGCAGTGGCGCTCCACCAATGTTTGCCACTCTGCATGTGGACTCTTCTACTTTTGCCCCTTGATGTCGTGGGGTTGTCCTCTGTGCCCTTGATTTTTTACTTGCAGGGGGTGCCTGAGATACAGTGCCAGTATCCTCACTGTCTGTAAGTGAGCCTGTCGGGGACAAAGAGGGGGAAGGCATTGGTTATGGTTCTATGTACTTAATGCAGTACACGTCAATAATGCAGTTGTGGGCATTTGGACTTCATTGGTAAGGATGCAGGTGATGTGTCAGTTCAGTGGCTCATCCATGCATGGTTGTGTGTGGCACTTGTCTCTGGTGATGTGTGCATGTGTGTGTGTTTGGGTTTGACACTGACATGGGCAGGGATGTATGCATCTGTGGATGTTTGGGCATCCATGAGGTGATTCTGGGCTCACATTTGGGGGGACCTGAAGATTCACAGTGCATACTTTCATGTGTACACTCACCTCCATCTGAAGTGGTTGCCACGCCATGCTCCATTGTCCCGACTCCCTCTATTGATTCCACTCCAATGAGGTTGGCGCAGGTCTCTTCCCACTCCTTTAATTTAATGGGCGAATCAGAACCGCCTGCTGTGGCAATGTTGTGGTTTGCAGACATGATGCTTCTAACCCGGAAGCGGAGATCATCCCACCGCTTTCTGCACTCATGCACATTGCGGGTGGTGGTGCCCACAGCAGTCAGTTTCAAGGCAACCTCTGCCCAGATTGCCTTCTTTCGGATAAGGGTCTCCCGACGCATGTCACTCGCAAAGACCACAGCGGCATTAGCAGCAAGGGCCTGTGTGAGCATTATTAGCTCCTCCGTGGTAAACCTTTGCTTGCGCTGCCGGTCCGTGTTTTTTTTTAACAGCCTCAGGCATGTCGAGGGTGTCCCTGTGGATTTCCAATTGCAAACTACTCAAAACAGGTCCAGGGGGCAAAGGATGGCAATGGATTGTGTTTTTAAAGATGGCCGCCATACTCCTTCCCGTTCCTGTGCGATGACGCTATTTCCGGTTCCGCAATTTAACGGTCACCGCTTATAGCGGTGACCACTATTTGCATGTAGCGTGAGGGCGGTGGTGCAATCTGCACTTTCGTCGAAGCCGGTAAGGGACTTTTTGGGGAATTTAGCGGCATGGCGGTAGGGTCATTACCGGCATGGCGCTATGCACGTGTCCGCGTACTCGTAATGGTATGCTATTAGCGCCCTCTTGCAAGGGCGGCCACGTTAATAGCGCCATGCCGATAATTTGCGATTTTTACCACACAACGTGTAATGAGGCCCATAGTATACGAAAGCAGGTGTCTTGCGGGCTGGGAACAATGTTAGTCCCAGGCTTGGGGGCCTGCAGCCTGACCAATAAGCACACCGGGAGATGGAGGCTGGCGGCCCGAATCTCCAGCCAATCATCAGGAGTTCTAATGTAACAATTGTCAGGTAGCAATTTTTAGGGATCACCCAAGTGTACCACCTGACAGCGTGTACCACCTGACAGCGAGCCCACCAATAACACGGCAGAACATACGTCTCTATACTGAACCTACCACTCTGGGAACAACCCAGGGTGGCGTTATGTTCGGGGAAGGATTTTGTTAAGTGATGACAAACGCGGCGTCACAAGTGTACAAAAGGGGCCTGTGCGCCTGAAATTAGCAAGATGTGCTTGGATGAAACTGGATGAGTCTGTCAAGGTTGTAATTCCGAATACATAGATATTTCTCCTGACAAGACTAACAGAAGGAATTCAAATAGTAGTTATATTGAGAAAGATGGTCGAATGGATTACAACCAAGAACTCATAAATGTAACTCCATTGTAACGGAGTTCCACGATTACAGCAAAATCCTCTAGAGATGAAATATTCTTTGATTAATAAATGTACTCACTGGTTTAGACACGTGAAAGGCTGTTGATCAGTTTTAGGGTTGACAGTTTGGATGTTGCCAGATATCAAAAAAGCTTAAAATCATTGCTGGGCACAAGAGAGCTTACAATGACAAAGAGATATTTTGTAAGTGTATGCATGGCATAAACCTTAGAACTCTCCCCCCATCTGGCTCAAGCATTCGACTGATGCGCAACTTTTCATTTGCTAGCTTGACTGTAACACCTTTTGTTACTAGGAAATTAAATAGAGAAAAGCTCCTTTGTGTGTGTCAAACAGTTGATTCTGACTGTGCTTTGGTACAGAATGCAATGTGAACTGAAACTTCTAATCAGATATTACATCTAATCCATTTTGGCCAGGACCCTGTACACTCAGGTGCCAATTCCATCACATTTTATCAGAACATTGTAACGGAGCACTCGTAATTGTAAACATCTTGATGTACTGTCATGGAACATTGCAGGGTTGTCAGGCAATATGGATGATCTTGATTTTTAAGAGTTAATCAGTTGTTATACAATTATATGTCTCTAAGAGACATTGACCTCAATTAGCAATTTTAAACAAGCTCTGAAGGGGAAACGGGTGAAGACCAAGTTGGGGCTTGATGATCTGGGTAGACCACAATATTAAAGGAGCTTTTTCTTCTATGAGCACAGGCAATCCTGATTTACAAATGAGTGGATGGGTCTATGACCCTTATATTGTGGGATATATTGTTCATATCTACTTAAGTCCAAAGGAAAAACATTAATTGCACTAATTGATTTATTAAATATATTGCAAGACAAAAGAGAGAATGTATATATTTAAGAAGCTCATTTTATCCTGTGATAGATTTTAATTGTGAGCTAGAGGTTGTGAGAGAAACATAATTCTTGTATAAAGAATTTGGTGAAACCTGGACAATTCCAGGAGTTGTTTGTAATATGGTAGTACTGCAATCTAAATTCACTGATAGTATAATACAAAATATTCTTCTTATGGTCTTTATGGCTTATATGTTCGATTTCCAGAGAGCACACCTTTTAAATGAACGTGTAGATCATCAATATGTGAAGCCTCATGATTATATTTTGGTAAATGTTGAAAGATGGCACCTGCTGAGAAACGTTTAACTTAAGAGATTGAAAAGTGATGATGGCCCTCTTATTCTTACAAAGAGGTTTCAGGAAGAATGACTCCTGGGTTGAACTAATTCTACAAGTAATGTCATGTGGACTGCCTCCAGAAGATGAGTAAAATGGGCTAATATAATTTCAAGTAATACAACCACAGAAGTGCATGAGGATATTCTTCCCATATTGAAGCTATATCTTGGAAGTGGCAATACTTTTTCTCCAGATAAAGTGTGGAAGTTACTAAGCGGGATGTTAACCTCATATTTCAATGCTAGCAACACAGCAATAAGAACAGATAATTCATTCTCTGATAACTAGTTTGTTCTGAATGCAGATCTTCTCAAACTAGGCTTTTACCTGCAATAACAGCAGAATATACTAGAGATATGGCCAAACTAGAGAAATAAGAATTGAGTACAAGCTTTTGGTAGCAAAGAATAAAAAACAAATTATGTTATTGTTTAAAGCGCAGACCTAGCTCGAGAGCAGCGGAGCGCTGTACACAGTGTGGTCAGTTGGCATTTGGGCTGGTATCGTTTAACAGTTGTGCAGTACTGCGAGATCCTGGCATTGGTATGTGAATCAATTGGGATTAGTCCTTGGTCAGGTGCTGTTGAAAGAGCCATGGTTTCAGAGATTTGTGAAACTGGAGAATTGTAGGGGCATTCCAAGCCGACACCGGGAACGAGTTCCACAGGGTGGGTGCATGACAAGAGAAGGATTGTTTTGTGGGTCCTCTCTTTGTGGATGAGTTGTGATTCAAGCTGGTTGTCTGATTTGCTGCACGAGGAGCATGTGCCACCAGATATGTGGAGCTCAGTCACCAGGTACGCTGGTGTGCTAGATGTGATTGCTCTGTAGATGATACATGCAGTCTTGAACAGTATCCTGACTTGAAGTCCAACACAACTGAAACGACTGATTCAAGTCACAGCCCACCATCTCTGCCCAGCTTGTCAAAGATAATGCATTACCCTGTTCATATCTTGAAACCTCTGAAGAAGAGAGGACAACAGAGATTCGAGATGGGACATGGTTCCTTCATAATATTCCATAATCAGGGAGTCTGTGATATGATATGATAGGATATGATATGGCATTTGTAACGCGCCTATACACAAGTGTTTCACAAAATGACCCACAAATTCAGCAAAGAAAGATGATGTTACTGGAGTGATGCAAAAAACAAAACAGACATTGGATGACAGAAGCAGCACCCCCAATGAACACAGTACTTGTTACAAGACTCCCACAGAATTGACTCAGCCTGATGCTTAATTTTGCTCTTCTGTTGATGCCTTCCCCTTGTGTGGTAATAGTTGGTAGACTGCATTAGGGAATTCCAAGAGCTATCAGCCATTGCTGGATTTCTTTAATTATATTATGAGTGCCAGAAAACTAATTTAATTTAGTGCTAATTTGGGGGCTGAAGATGTTGTTCAGTAGCAGAAAGGTGGAGGAAAAGTAGATAAGAAGTTGCAATGCACAAGGTATACATGTATGGTTGCCTTCCCAGCAGGTTACTGTAAAGAGGGTAGAACAAGGAGGAGGGGGATACAAGGTGCATAATAGTTTGGTGTTTTATTGTTTTAATAAACAATTGAGTTTGGTACTGCCTTCAATGCCCAGTAGATAGAAATCAACTATGCGAAAAATTACAAAAGCTATAATGGAGACCTGCGTCCATGCTGGGTGCTCTGGGGGAGGTTAGCACTTGATTTTGTATTACTGGGGCAGTATTATGGGAGAAACAAAAAGAGAAACAATAAATAAAACACAGCTCAAAAGGCTGCAGCCTTGGCCAATTTGAGCATTCAAGCCTCAGTATAAGCTATTGCATGAACAAGAAACATACTGTACACCCAGTTGGGATGCACAACAGTGCCCAAGCACGGCCAAAACATTCAGACTAAGGACATTATATTAGCGCTCAAGAAAGTGAAGATGCTGGCCATATGATAGGTTTACATATGAACATATGGAGAAGGCAACACATGTATTTTTAAGGTAGTTATAGAGGCTTAGTTAGGCCCACGTAAAGGGCACAGGTGGTATTGTCTAGTGGTAGTGAAATTATAGATATAGTAAGAGGTGATAATGTGTGACCATGGTGGTGCAGGCAGGGTGCCAGAATGAGGGAAATACTGAAGCACTGTGATATTAGAAGTGAGGCCTGGCATTTTGTAGTCCCTGTTGTGAGTGCAGTAGTGCGGCCGAATGAAGATTTCAAATTATTTCCCAAGGCCTAGCAGTGAAGCTGAGTACACTGGCAATATAAACGGTTTAATTGTATCCAGCTGCAGACCCTTGGCGAACCAAGATTGGAATGGGAACAGCAGAGCGAGGATAGGGCTGCAGTCTTCCCCAGGGACAAATCCACAGGAGTCAGGTTAGAGGTCTCAAGCTGCCAACATGCCAGTTTAGCTTTAGGATGTGAGCACCCCCCTGTACCCCACCCCTCTGAGATGATGGCTGTCTTATTTGAACTACCAGGCAGCTGGGGAAAAGAGTACATACATTCATAAGAATTAGGCTGATAAATGTGGTCCTTGAGAAAGCAGTGAGGTCTACTGTGGGTGGGCAACCGATAAGGGGAGAGTGCAGATCGAAACATCCTGTGATTTGTGATATGAAGAGCAAGAGCTGATGCCAACAAATTTAGTTCAGTGCTGGGGAGGCATTGCTGCATTGCCTTCATGTGTGGTATAAAGAGGAGTGCATTGTTATTTCAAAAGACAAATTTGACCTCAGAGTTGTCCTCTGATCTCATGCTAATAACCAGGTGCACACCATGTGACTCGGCTGATGGAGTGGGTAACATTCCAGGAAAATTGCCTATCCAGTAGATGGGAACACAGAAAATGGTGGTAGCCAACAAGGGTGGTGGGATAACACTGTTTATTGTTCATGTCGTGAGTGATGATCTCCTTCCTTAAAAACCATGTACCAGCTTTGAGTTAACTGAGAGCTTTGTGTCAATTTGGTTCCACGGAATCCTCTGATACTTTTTCCTTTTTGTATACAAAATAAACCTTGTTTTCCTTGCAAAGCAGTGCACTGAGCCTTTTCCTTAGAGGAGTGTTTTTATTGTCTGGTTTTCTGGAGGTCTCACCTTATAAATTTGGTGATCCCAACATGATCCAAGACACTCCACAGTGATGGATGATTCCTGGGTGCAAATCCAGAGGGGCCACGCCTACCTGCAGTGACCAGTCCCCTGTGCACAAATTGAAGAGGTTTCAGGAGCCATGTTGCCTGAATGCCTGTCTGCTCTTTGGAGCGGGTGCTGCTCCCATATTGGGCAGGCCGTTGATTGGAACCCACGATGGATGAACTCAGGAGTGCATGTAGATGTAAGTGCATCCTTGTGGGAGAAGACAATAAGGGGAAGCGGTGTGGGAGTTTTGAAGAGTGTGTGTGTGTGGATGGTTAGTGCGAGTGTGTGTGGATCATAGTTTGTGGTGAAAAGAAATGTGGATGTGAGGAGAGTGACGAGTGAGGGAGTGGTACCAGAAACGGGAAAGGGTTGGTAAATTGTGTTAAGGCACCGCTGGATTGAAGCCAGGGTTGACTGGGCGAATAGAGGCGCTAAGAGCGAATATGGACCACCAACATTTAGCCGTCAACTCCATTGGAGAATATGTGTACGGCTCTTCCTTTGTATCGGGAGAAAATTATCAAATACCACATGGAGTGGGTGTCTGAGATGAGAGGAGGTATGCATAAGCCATGGCCAGAGGAGGGAACCACCAATAAGGAGGTTTTGGCCCATATGTATCCATTTGTGGTAGCCATGAACAAGTGAAAGAAATTGAAGAACAGCAAGGGGATTTAGAACCGTGGAGGATAGTGGAAGATTTGGAGGATATTCTCCCACCCACCAAAGTAGAGATGGGGATAAATGTATTGTGTGTCTTGCACCTATCCACTCCTATTGTCCCAAGTGAACCCGTAGACTCTTTAAGACGAGGTAACAGTATCTGAGATGGATGGGATGCAGATCTTACTCATACATCAATAATCAGGCCGACTCAGGTAGTTTGGCAACAACACAACTGTTTTAATTGCATGTTTTAAAACAGGGAGTACAATGGACATCAACGGACGCCGCAGAAGTATTCTCTCTCTCACGAGTCTCAATGCATCACATAAAAAAACACAACTTTATACTAAAAATTCGTCATCACTGACATCATATATGGCAAAATAAGAAAACCTATGGGGGTTTGTGATAGGCTTAAGGAGAACATCTAAGTATACTTTCTATGCGATATGGTATCATGATTGGATCTCTAAGGTCAGGTGGACAGCTATGCCCACCCCTAGTGCAAGTCATCTTTCATGTCATATTAATACACAACATTCTATTGGCTTCTCAAACTATAGGGATCTTTGCTACGTGGCTCTCTATGATTGGTTGGCATGCTTGTACCCTTCTGGAATATTCCACTTGCTAGAAACACACAAACTGGTGCCCCAGGTGCTCGGGGGTTGGCTTGGTCATGCCTCCCCACCCGATTAGCCCAACATCCATCATCACTCCTGCGGTCTGCCATTCAATTAATGTTTTTGAACTCAGCCTTGCAAAGGCTCACTGTGCCTGAGAATAAAAGGGAGTAAGAGCATGGCCCTATCTTCTGGTCTCGGTATAGCTCACCCCAAAGTCTATTTTCATCCGACCATGTGACTGGAGAACACGATTTGAGCTCCTTTGTTGTATTTGATACTATTAAATGAAGAAAACCTAGTGTTTTTTCATTAAACCTCAACCAGGAGCTCGGCTCGCTTCTCACGTTCATTGTTTCTTCTCGAGTAGATAACCAGGTTCTTGGCAGCCCGAACTCTTGCCACTAGGCCAGGAAAGCTTTCTCGAATCTTCCTTCGCCGTCAGCTATTGTATTCTACTGCGCCACACTTTCAGCCCTTTCATTTGCGGGGTCCAAGTTTGCTAAAATGGGTCATGGAACATCCAGATTCTATACACATTTATATATATATTGGCGGCACCGCCTGGAATCTATTCACTATGTATAACCAGCCTTATGATTACTTAGTCTACTTGCGTTACAGCATCTGTACTATTGGTAAATGGCTTTGCATTTTCTTCAGTGATTCTCTGCACGTGCAATCTTCATTTTGCTCCCAAAATGTTGCTTGATTCTCTACTTTGCCATCAGATTCTATAAGGTCTATGCACTTTCTTCATTGGCATCTCTTCTGGGTCTGTCATTTCTGCTTCATGTGACATCACCAGTCTTCTCTTTCACTCATCTTCACACTTCTTCCTGAACTTCCTGCAGGAGACTGTCATTTCTCTGTGGGTACATTCTGTAGGGTTTTCTCAATCGATACCTTGTTTCAAGGACTTTTCCCGGTATAGGTATCATTATTGGCTTTGCACATGTTTCAATTTCCGGCTGCCATTATATAGGCAAAATGGGGGCGGGACTGTGGGACCTACGGTAGAGGTAGTTGGCTCCTCCTCTACCCTCCCCCCTCTGGTTGATTTATCAACCACTCTCCCATCAGTTTTCACATCTAGACATCCTCGTCTGAAGAAGTGGTTTTTTGGAGTCCATATATTTATTACTCCTTTCAGAGATTCTGCTGATTTCACATGTTCATCAACACTCCAGGTCATAAGACTACATTGTCAGTTCGGGCTGCAGTAGATCCATCTTCCCACATACTTCTTGTGGTTTCTCGCCTACAGGAACATTTTTTCCCTCAGGTGCATGAATACTGGCCTCTACTTAGTCTCTGATTTCTTCATTTGTCAGCTCTTTGGGTCCAAATCCTGACTCAACAACTATGATGATCTTCATTCCTGTTGCTTTCTTTGCTGTCTTCTTGCACTGTGTGATTGTTATTCTGATCACACAGAATCCAAACATGATCATCACCAACAAGGCTCCAAGAACCTTGAAGATATTCACCATCCATTGTGGAAAACCCATGAGAAGATTGGTGCAAACCAGCTGTCATCTGCAATGCCTTCCACTTCATCTTCCTTCTTGACATGCAAGTTTGTAAGGATCTTTATGGCCTTTGTCAAGGGCCCATTTTCTTCATCGTGAGAAGGTATGAACGTGCAACATGATTCTCTGATTTTGCCACAAACACGTCCACCCATAGCTGTAATCATAACCAGGACATATCTGTTCTGAGGAGTCATCAATATTATGGCTCTCAGCTCTTCATTGATAGCATTGAATCCCTTCATGGTAGTGTTGATTGTCTGCAGGAGCTCCCATCTGGTCATCTGTAACCATCTGGCATTTGCCATCGTCTAGATCCCTGGCATGAAGTTTGTCATGAATATCGCTGAAGTCTGGCTGAACAACCTGTGTTCATACAGAATGTCATTAAAAGCTCCTATTGATTTAGCGGAAAAGTAGTTCTCCCTCTTTGTTCGATTGAGAAATCCAACTGACCTCCTCTTTCTTAGGTGAGCATCTGCTTTGGAAATTCTCCAATGTTCAGGTCACTCTTCGGAATCACCAATGGTGGAAGATGAACAATCACTATAGAACATAGACCTCCCCAGTTTCTGGACAGCTTCATGTATGCTCTGGATCTTCAGGCCCAGTAGTGATCCATTATCACTACTGTTCCATCCTTCACTCCTGGTATATTGAAGATTCAACCACACTGTTGGTTCTCTCCAACCTTTCTTGTGCCATTATTTCTGAAGCATAGCTCTGCACTAGCCAAAGGCACCATCTGCAATGGGCCTACTTTGTCCTCAACCCATGTAAGCAACTTGGCAAGCTTCGGCCAGAGAGGTTTGCATCCTTTATAATCTATAACTGGTTTGTGATGTCCTGTTACTGCCACAGCTCTGCATACGACTATGCCTTCTTCCCAGCCATCTGGAGAAAGTACTGTTCCCCAGATCTGCATCTGGACTCTCTCCTTGCATCTTTGTATTTGTTCATCAGTCTTTCCCTGGCAATTAAGCTTCTTATTTATTTCCCATCTGATTCCTGCTCCCTTCATTGCAGGTTGTTCGTATCTTATCACACGATCTCTGGTGTGCGCTCTTGCTCCTGTCTTCAAATCTTGAACATAATCATCTTCTTCTGGAGCTGACCATTCAGTCACCCATACCAAGGATGCTGTTCGACCCTGGAACTGACCTCTTATATGGCAAGGTGAGTCAGGCAATGAGCTGTCTGGAGATATGTTTCTATAGCTATAAATATCTTGGACTTCCCCATAGCTTAAGGTAGGAGAGCACAAACATAGTAATCCTCCTCAGAGGGGTTTTTTCCCACCTCTTTCATGTGTTGATACCAAATGTTGTTCCCCAAATGTGCTGTACTATCTAGATAATTATTTAACTCATAATCATCTTCCCTTGCACCTCTTTTAGGTCTCGTTCTTGCAAGGTGAGTGCGTGCATAATGCTCATGAAGTATATCAGTAAGGGTCCTTCCTACAGGGGGAATCATAGGAACACTTGTCAGAGAAATGGGTGACCTTACATGTGTCACTAGTGTAGCGATAATCACATATGGCCTTGGTCTCTTTGGAACAGCTAATTCTGCATAGGTCACTGGAGTGGGAATGATCAACGGGACTCCTACCTTTCTGGGACCACCAAAGTAAGCAGCATGGATTAGAAAAACCAAAAAACAATAATAGATGCTGAGCATACAATACATGAGACCCCACCACTGGTGTCTCTCCATCACAATGCTTGTAGACCTCTCAATGGCGAACACGGCTGCTGCCAGTGATTGTTCACAAGGAAAGTGTCCTCTCATAAGTGGATGTGGAATCCCACTATAAAATGCCAGAGGTTTGTACCCCAGTGTAGTCCTCTGTATAAGTACCGCTGTCATAAATGTCCCATTCATGTGCGAAAATAAGAAAAACTACTCCGAATAATTGGGAATTCCTAAAACTGAAGCTGTACAAATTGCTTTCTTTAATTCTTCAAACCCTCCCTCCATTTCCTCAGTCCATTCTAATTTTCCCTTGTTAACTTGGGCTTTCTTCAGAGCCTGCAAAAGGGGTCTTTTGTATAAGCTATATTCAAATACCCATGCTCTAACATAGTTGCACAATCCCAGAAACTGCTGCATTTCCTTTATCGTGTGCAGTTTTGCTGTTTTGATGATCGCCTCAAGTCTTTCAGTTGTGACTTTCTTCCCCTCATGTGAGATTAAGTGACCTATATACAACACCTCCTCCTTGCAATATTGCAACTTCTGCTTGTCTACTTTATGCCCCTTGTCTGCTAGGATAGTCATTAACTGAATCGAATCTTGCCTGCACTCTTCTTCTGTCATGCTACAAACTAAAATTTCTTCTACGTACTGCAGGACAACACTTTGAAAATTGATATTGCTTAGGTCCATCTGCAGGACCCTATTAAATATTGCTGGAGATCCACAATACCCTTGGGCAAACAAGTGATGTTATCTTAGTCTAATGAAACGTGAATGACGTAAGGTCTTGGGAGTCCTTATGCAACAAGATTGAGAAAACCGCATTATTCAAGTCAATCACTGTGAAATATTGTGCCTCTGTGGGAACACTAAATAAAATTGTCACAGGATTTGGAACTAAAGGAAACTCATCTCTTGGGCAAACCCACCCCTGTTTTGTAAGCTGTATGCTGGAGGATAAGATGACCCCCCTCTTGAGAATTGCCCATTCTGTACATATCCTTGGCTCCCACATGTTCGTGCAATGTGCCCTGTCATTCCACATGCCCAACATATAGGAGGATCTATTCTAACTAGTCATCCTTGCACATTCTGGTTATCATTCTGCATATTCTGATACCTGCCTTGGTATTTCTGAAAACCACCCTGATTATTCTGGAAACCACCTCTTCCTCTGTATCCCATTCCTCTACCTCACGGCGTGAACCCATTTCCTCCTTGATCCATCAGACATTGATTATTCACCTGTAATGTACCCACTGCTTTCTGCATTCCCAGCCCTTCTCTGCTTGTCAGTACCGCCCCTTCTATGGCGACAATTTCTTCTGAACTAACTTAGCTTCCTCAAGTTTCCTAGCATCTGCCTTCTTATTTTTCTCTTGTAACAGTCGGCAATGATGCGTGATAGTCAACTTTATGTCTGCCCATGGCTTCGCTTCCATTCCCACTAATTTCTTGAGCTGTCTCTGTACATGAACTGGCAATCCCTGACACAGAATGTGGTAAAATATTGGCACAGATTCCCCCATGGCTCCCTTGTTTCCCCCATGCTTCCCTTGTTTCTAAAGTCCAGCGTTCTTGAATACTTTGAATCTAAGCAAGCGGATCTTCGTCATCTTTCATCTTACGTGCCATAATTGCACCTATATCTGATATATCAGGATACTGTACCCTGAGTGCTCTCCAAACATCAGCTCTGCAATTATTAAATGGTGCTCCATCTGTGCCGTGACAATTGAGTAACCTGCTCTCGTCCAAGTGTCATCATCCCTTTCCCAAATAATGGCTGCTAGGACACCCTTAATGTCCCCTATAGCCAGAGTATTTCCTCTTGTCATCTTTTCTAGCTCATAAATACATGAGACTGCAACTGCCGTTAAACTAGGGAGTTTACATCTTAAATTATCCTTGTCCATTTGGGTCCAGGAGATATACTGCCGTCTGGCCCCTCCTTTCTCCAATAAAGGGAACTGCATGAACCCAAATTCACAAATCGTCTGCCTATCCATTGTGGGGACAATGGTTCCTGATTGCCTTCTACATGGTAAGTACCTCAGCCTGTTTATGGTGGTTACTCTCCCTTTTCACCTTGGGATCGGCCTTTAGGTCACTCTGGGTACGCCATGGGATCTGGCGTCCTATACTTAGGTTGCTCTAGATCAGACCAGCTCACTCCTTGTCTGTCTGCAGACATCCCTCTGGACCGCATGCACTTTCTCCTTCCTTCCCACGGAATGTTTCCCTTTCTTTTCGTGACATATCTAGTCCCCAACTAGTATGGCTTTCTTCCCTGTCGTCCCTGTCTAGGGTCAGCCTGTCCAAAGACAAGGCTCTATGCTCGAGACTAAATGGGCTTCCTTCTTTGCTTTGTGATTGGGCGACTAGAGAACAGTCTCCTTTCCCTCTGCTCCTCGATTCACTTCTTGCCCTCCGCTCTTAATAGGCTTTATCGATCCTATCTCCGATCTTTCCTATCTCAAAATTCTCATCTAATGTAACTTTAGATGGCCCTGACGTTGCTCCCTGCAATGCGAGGAATGTTTCTACGTGGCTCCATGATATCAGTGGACTCGGTTCCATTAACTCTTTCTGAATGCGATCAATATCACATTCCCTCTATCTCCTTTTTCGCTCCATTTTTTTTCTAATTCCCTTCGCTCCTCGCTTCCTATCTAATCATTTCCTCTTCTTGTCTTGTCTCCTCCCTTCTTTCATTGGCTGTACAGTGCTTGTTCTTCCCTTCGTCTTTGCATTCTTTTATCCCGTAATATCTGAGCTTCTTCCTCTTCTCTCTTCTTATCTAGCCTATCTCATTCTTCAATTGCCCTCTGCCTGTTGTCAAACTTGCCAGATCAAAGCTCTATCCTTCTTACAATGCTTTCACAATAAAAGATACTCAAATTCAAGTTCTTAACAAGGTCAAAACCCTTGGGATGATGTTAGAAGCATCCCTGGGTTAGACGCCCAAACCCAATACATCAAAAAAACATGCTCATACCATCTTCGCTTACTAAAAGCCATAATACCATATCTATCAGAAGAAAATAGCGCAACGATCGCAAGAGCCACCATCTTATCATGCCTCGACTACGGCAATGCGCTCAATCTAGGTTCAAACAAACAATGCTACCACAGTTACCAAGTTTTGCAAAACAATGCAGTAAGAATCATTAAACAGAAAACCAGAACCGAGCATATCAGCGAAGCGAGAAAGAACTGCATTGGTTAAAAATTGAGGAAAGGTCCAGTTCAAATCTCTCACTTTGACAAACAGATGCATTTTCGGTAAAGCCCTCCTTACCTAAAATCCAAACTCTTTCCATACGCGCCTACCAGAAAGCTAAGATCGGCGGATCAATGCCTGATTGCAATGGCCTCATTCAGACACAAAAACGGTGCAGGTAAATCGTTCCCCGGATCAGCGGCTGGCTTATGGAACAACCTCCCAGATCAGCTAAGAATGGAACCAAACTATCAACGTTTTCGCAAACTATTGAAAACACACATTTTTAAGTAAAACCTATATTCCAATCCTAGCCACACTTTTATTTTATTATTTTAAAGTCCTGTGCTATATGTTCCGCCTATTCTTCTGTCCTTGTGTTCATGTCTCTGCACCCCGAAGCTTGCGAGCTACCGGCGCAATATAAATAAATAAATAAATAAATAAATACTTCCTTTGCTACTCTGCCCTTTCTTCTTTCTTTTGCTGCTCTCTTTGTTCTCACCTTTGTCGATCCTTTCTCTTGTGTTCATCCTCTTGTAATTGTTACTCTCGTTCCCTGTCTTTTCTATCCTGTTTCCCTTGGCCTAACTTCCTTCTGTAAGCAGACGGTTCATGTATCGGATTACTATATACCGTCCCCGCTTTTAATTCCCTTAAGGATACAATCCTTCATCTTTTGTACTAATGCCATTTACTTCGGGCGAGTTAAGCGGCGCAGAAGGCTCAACACCTTCCTCCATTCACTGATTAAGCTGTCACAACCCACATCCAAAAACCCCTCTGTCAAGCCCATGGGCAAGGAGAGGTCTTGGCTCGGGTCTCCAATAAACCTAGGCATCCACTGCCTAGGCCCCCTTGGAGCCAGTCCTGGCGCCTATGGCGCCAGGCTCATACGCAGTGAAGACATGTGTTTGGGGAACTACTTTATTTTGAACCTGCCAGCCAACATGGAGGCATCCACATAGCTTGGCTCCTAGGAACCAAGCTATGCAGTATAGTGTTTTGGGTGTGGTAGCCTAGGAACTACTTTACCTGGGCTACTTTCTTGAAACTATTTAAACCACACCTGACTTGGATAACACGCTTCACGTTACTTTGCAATCCTGCAACGTGATGTTCACCATGTTCCAGCTATACCCGCAAACCTCGGAGAAACAGCACCTGCAAGGAGACAAAAGGAAACATTGTTAGCAGCAGCATCTTACCTACAATTTTCATCTTTAGCTGCCCACAGCTCCTGCGAACAGCTTCCTAGGATCAGCACGTCTTCCGGACCGACAGATCTGCAAAAACGAAAGAAACAAGATATTAGAGACATTACAACATAACGAACTGTGCCAAAAAGCTTACCTAGCAGGTCACCCCTCGACCAGCATCGCCTCGGAATTCCACACCCTGGGTGAACACCGCGATCTATGGAAAAAGAAAAGAAAACAGGTTAGCAAAGGCAAGGCATGACTGCGCTGTGCATTGCGCCTACTTACCGTATCATAGCGCTCATTACACGCCATCATTTACCGGCGAGACCCAATTCAGCCAATGTACCACACTGGACTTCCGCACATCTAAGGAAGAGAAAGAGACATCATCATACCAAGAAAGGCATGCAGGAAAAACAACAATATACAACAGCAATAAGACCTACCTGAAAGACATCAAACGGGCCGGCATCAGTGAAGTAACTAGATGGCATCCGCCCACAAAGGACAACGCGCCCCTGTCAAGAAGGCAGAACGGAAAGCACCTGAATCAACAATAAGGTGAGGAGAGGCCCCAGAGGGGCTGAAGGCTTACGGGGTGGTGGGAGGCTAATTACCCCAGTAGGCCAGTCTTGAACATAGCCCTCCTGTATTACAGGCAGAACCTTTCCCACCGACCACATCTGGTAACCGCAGAGAAGGATACCAGTGTCCATACAGCTGGGTGGCGTCCCCGTGGATACCAGGTGAGCGTAACAAGCCTCCAGTCCTCAGGAGGCAGATCAGTGTGACACGGAGGAGGAGTTTGGGGAGGAAGAGGCCCACCCATTATATCACTGCAGGTAGAATGTTTGTGGGGACCCAGATTAAGATTGCACCATGGACCCATGGCAGTAGTGATAATGGAGCAAGGAGGTAAGACAATGATGGGGAGGCTGTTAGGGGCACAGTTCCCACTATCATACAAAGGTCCTAGGAGGGCACAATATGTGCCCTAGCTGCACATGAACAGGAACAATTTGATTAAGCCATTACCATCCCTTTCTGCAGGTGTGGGTAAATGGATATACACATTTGATAAACAGACCGCTGGCATCACACTGGCTTTAGGAGACATGAAAAGTTTTTTGCAGAAGTATTAAGGGACCAGGTAGAAGAAGTTTGGGTTGAAGAGGGTATCCTAGGGTACAGATAGGGGACGGCAGCCATGTTGGGGCCCATTTTAATGACTGTAGGACCCGAGTATGGGCGGCGGTGTGTCTTGCGTAACCCGACACGTCAGATCTCCATTGAATAATGGCACCAACTTTGTGGGATGATGAGGACCCAGCACAATATATATTGCAAACACAGGAGATGTGGAGGGCAGAACTGGGTGAGCCATGGGACTGACAGCGTTCTTTTATTATATGGTGAAACAACACCTCCCCCATAAGGTACAGAAAGCTCCAGATAAGGTAGTAGGAATTGAAGCAAAGGGGTGGGCGAGATACAGTCATTCATTGTACACTACTGTACAAGAGTGCGGGAGACGGAAAGGAAGTGGTAGATATGGCACAAAAAGCAGAAGCGAAACAGGTACAGAAAAATGCTTGCAAAGTTGATGATGGAGGGAGCGGTAGTGATGGTGCCACAAGGAGGACAGACAGAGCAGAGGGTGATTCCGAGAGAAGTATGACCAGCTCCCACCTGAGGAGAAGGATATGACTGGAATGTTTGGTATCAGGGACAATACAAAGGAGGGCCCCAAGGGGGGGTATCAAAGGGGGCCGAGGATGGTTTGGAGGGATGGGACAAAGGTTTAGGAGCACAGGACAGTGTTGGACATGTGGAAGGAGGGGCCATTTCTCATGCAAATGTAGGAGCAGTCAAACAGCTGCAAATGACCATGTATGCACCCATACACACAAGGAGGGCCGGTCCCTTAGCCACAGCCCTATACCATATGTGAGAAACCAGAAAGTGTCTCACCCGCTAATCCCTGCAGATCTCTCTCTCAGGTGGCCTGGGCATAGCCATCACCTTTGGATCCACACCCTGGGGGTGGACCAGTGCGGGAGGATCACCTGGGTGTGGGGTCTTCGGCCAGTAAAAGTGGGATGCCTGATGGTGAGACGTGGTATCCCTCTCTTCCCGATAACATCTTTACCCCATCCTACCAGGTAGGATATATGGAAACTCTACCCCCTCCCCTTTTTGGGCACAAACACTTTCACCCGGACAGTCTGCTCTGGGAGAAAAAAGACTCACACCCGAGCCGTGTACCTGAAATGTCCCACTACTATGGTCAGGCAAGGTCAGGCAATTACTAACAATCACTCACACCTGACTGCCATTAAACGTCCCCACACAGATAAAAGGTGGTGCATGAGAGCACACTCTGAGTGAGGCAAAGCACACAAAGGTACAACAGTTTCGAGTCAGCAGCTGATCGAAGGGAGAAAGACGGCAAACCAAGGAGGGTTCTTAAGAAGGGAAGCAACCTTGACCCTTTTGCCAAGATACAGTGACTTTGAAGAATTCTTCAAGGCAGAAAGCCTAAGGCCGGAAAACCAGATTGAGCAATCCTGTATTGTTTGTTGGAGATACCGAGGGCCTTCCCTTGTAACTGACCAAGGCAGGGAGGAGCAGTAGAAGCTGTGGTGTCATCCTTAGCTCCCCAAACAAAGAAGCGACAGAGAGATCAACACAGCCGGTGAGTTGGGGAGACCGATGCAATACCGTTCTGTGTTGAAGTCAAGGTTGTAAGCGGCAACATTGTATAACGAGCGCTGGAACAAACATTGTTAAACGCGTGTGATGAAAGACACGAGTAAAGCTAAACTACTAAATGTTTGAACTTGAGAAGGAAAGATACGATACCAGTGACAGAGTGGTCCGGCACCATGAATGTGCTCAATTGAAAGTCTCTGTAAGGTATCCCGCCAAGAGAAACAAAAGTAGAAGATTGATGAGAACAATTGTGTGAAGTGTATGGAAGTGGTCCTGCGATGGTTTAAGCAAAACCCATCGCATATTAGAAAGACTTCAATTCTGATATCAAGAGGATCTGAGCCCGAACGAGGGGGACCCGTGGTCCAAGCCCAAACGAGGGATACCAGTTATGAACTTGTGAATTTGAAAACCCTGACAAAGGAAAGGAACTTTTGTGTTTTGTTTGTTACATCAGGCCCTCTGCAATAAGAGACTGTCATTGGGAGAGAAACTTAGGCAGAAGGCTCTGATGCCTATATTTTGAAATGTTACCTCCTGGCCAAGAAGCCAGAGTGTGTGAGAAGCTTGCACATGCCGCCTTGCCCCGTGCTCAAAACGTGGGGAAGGGAAGCCAACTTCTCAACCATCCTGACATATTCTTTCTTGAAAACTTTCCTTTTTCATACATTGTTATCCCACACCATTTGTAAGTAAGCATTGACAATAGTTTTATTAGTGAAGGCCCGTTTATTTTTACAGAAACTCCACTCGGACTGTATTATGTATTATTTGATGGTCGTCGATTGCTACCATCCTTAGATTTAGTCCTTGAACCATGATCTGTGATCACTTGTGTCTGTCTTCACTGTTTGATACCATGCCTTCCTTACACATTGCACCTCCAAATGTTCCATATGGTGTACCGTGCATGCCCATACCTAACACCCTTCTCCAGTATCCATAGATACCCATACCAGTGCCCAACAGCCCACTAGTCTATGTCCTACACCAGATACCATTTCAGGTTCCTTAGTTGCCAGATCAAAATATAATGCCCCACGGCACAATGACTAACTACGAAGGGACCAGTGTGGTGGGTGGAAACCTTTTTGCATTTCCAGGAACAAATACCTACCCAGACTAGGACAGCCCACAGAGAGCTGTAGTGTGCCCAGTTCTATCAGTCACTGCCAACCCAGAAGAGTAACCACTGTTGGGCAGGGAGATTGGAAACAAAACAATGAAGATTGCCCACGCTGACAGCTCAGGAAGTCTTAATTCTATTATGGATGTCTGAAACTTGATATAAGAACAAGTTTGTTAATTTATTAAATGGTACCCATGAACAACTTTGATTTGCTAATACTACATTGCCCCTGATTCATAAAGGCTGAAAATATTAAAAACCTTGAGATACATGGAGCATCTTGAAGATGCTCAAGTCCTAATGGAATTAACAAAGATTTGCTTAAGGGCATCTCAGAGGTGCTCCAGGCATCCACACATTTGCTCTAGGTTTAGGCTTTGTGAATCAGGTACAAGGTAGCAGGTGCAAATCAAAGATGCTCATGTACATCTCAGATTTTCTCCAGTGCAAATCCTTGTGAATCAGGCCCAGAATGCATGCATAGATTTAAAATGAAATGTGGCATACTCTACAGGACTTCAGTTTTTCATGGTGGGGTGTTGAGAAACTGACACTGCAGACTTCACACATGGGTTGATGCTGAGGCAGTTCAGACTACTAAAGCTGGAGCACATCCCACAAGACCCGAGAAGTGAAGTCTCCTCATGGGCTGGAAGAGCCATTAGGAACATACCAGGAGTCGGAGGCAAGGCAAATGACAGATGGTTGATGAACCAGAAAGAGCAGAGTGATGGCATCTGGTTTGGAGACCTAGGTGCAATGCAGCATGGTTAGCAAATTGGTGCAATTGTGAAAAGATACGAAGGGCTGAATCCCATGGCTTTTTAGGTGCAGGTTTTAAATACAGAGAGACACTCAGGTATATTAGATCAACTATATTTAAGAAATTACCATAATTGAACTATCCCTCAAGGACTATATCGCAAATCCAATACAGAGAAAACTGACGTACTGAATCAAGGTGCACAATTTTCTCTAAATAAGCTCAACATATACAAGGTGCGCATATGCTCCTGATGAGCTATACATGTAGAGAAACATGTGTCAAGGATATAGAGAAATTAAGTGATAGGAATCAAAGGAATTAAGTAATATTTTATACACTGTGATACAGAGGGATTAATCTATAGGATTCATACAATCAAGTTTTATTAGTATCACAGATGGATGATCATAAAAGGATTCTGGCTACAGAGGTTTGTGAACCAAAAAATCAATGGGGATCCAAGATCAAATTATTTGAGATTTGCTAAATTGATGATACAAATATGATTCTAACTACAGATGATTGCAAATAACAAAATGACAATTGATGATGCAAACATGGTTGCATGGAGAGGATTTACAATACAGATAATGGCAAACTAATTTAATATTTATGTTCTTAAAGACGTTATGTGGGCTAAAAGAGGTTTCATGGATTGAAATTTTATATCAAATCATGAAGGGAGAACCTCTAATTTAATAAAATATGTATGAATGCAACATAATTGAACATTGGTTATATAAAAGAGATAACATCCTTAGCGTCTTTTTCAAAACCCGAATCGTACACTTTCTCCTCCTTCTCTAGATGTGTAATTCTCTATGTCTCTCTTTGCTTCCGACAGCAAATTATTTTAGCCCTCAAACTTCTCATCTTTGTTCTCTATTTCTTTTTCTTCTGTTTCTTCTTCATCCTGTATTCATTCTAGATCTTCTTCTTTGCTGTCCACATTCTGCCCTCTTCACAACACTGATATTTCTGCTGCCCTTGCTAGGGCACATCCTACTTCATCTCTAAATGATCCTCTTCCATCTTCTTTAGTTCTTCCAGTCTATTTCTCACTCCTGCCTTACCTCAATGTTTTGTTTAATATGTCGCTCTCTTCTTCTACAGTTCCATCTTACTTTAAATATGCCACTATTTTTCCTATTACTTCCAACCTGCGATGAATTTCATGGGTTTTGTTGCGCTAGATCTGATCACTGTAACTGTCCCTTAACTAATGTTTTTCAGTGAATTTCAAGGGTTTTGTTATACTATAGCTTATTCCAGGGCCACAAGTCATGGCCTTTGGCTGTGGCCACTTTACATATTGCTCCAATAGGTTTCTTTAGGGCCCGCTAGCCATGGCCTTTGGCCATGACCAGTGGCCACAACCAAATGTCCTGGCCCCTGTACATGTTGCAGCAATAGGTTTCCTTGTGACCTACTAGCCAGGGCCTTCAGCCCTGGTCAGTGAGCATGTCCTTTGGCTGTGCCCACTGTATATTTTAAAACACTATTTGTTTCTTTCAAGCCCACTATTCATGGCCCTCTCCCATTACTCCCACTCTCTCTTTGCTACATGTAACGCATTCTCGTTGCCGAGTGCGTCTTCTGTTATTACTGCAGTAATCTCGCAAGATTCCACTGTATTCCCCCAATAAACTGTATATCTTTTTTCTGTAACTTGGCCCGAGACCACCCTCAACTCCCCAACATCACATCGTGTCCTCTCCCTCGCTCCCCACCTGTAGCCTAATGTCTTTGTATCCTTTCTCTACTTCTCTACCTCTAAACAGCTTTTCAGCATGTTTAGTTTTCGTCTTCCTTCGGAATTACAG
The DNA here is from genome assembly GCF_040938575.1 of Ambystoma mexicanum. Classification (NCBI taxonomy): domain Eukaryota; kingdom Metazoa; phylum Chordata; class Amphibia; order Caudata; family Ambystomatidae; genus Ambystoma; species Ambystoma mexicanum. Next base: position 528,983,130 of record NC_090925.1, read on the forward strand.
CATTAATCTCTCGCATCGAGCAAAATTAAATGGTGGCTTTCAATTTCTGAAAAGAGGAGACATATATATATTTTTAGAAGAAGATGGGATCCCCTTCCTTGTCAAATATTTTAAAAACTGCTGGACAGAATAACTCCAAACCTGTCCCAGAAATGAAGTTAATGCTTCATGCCCAAGTTGTTTCTTCTTTGGTCCACTTCCCTCGAGCGGTTTTTGCTCTTCGCTTGATAAAATGTGGGCTTGAATGAGAGTACACTGAAAATAGTGTTTTTTTTGTTTTCCTAATAAAATGTTCATTTTTCAACAAAGGTTTCCTTAATCTCCAGTGGGGGGATCTATGGAGGAGGGGGGGGGGTTGTTGCATGCCAAACCTTTTGCTTGGAAAATGTCAGCCAAGCCAAATCCGTCATGCAAGTTAAATGTTATTAGCAATAGAATATTCAGATTTCCCATGTCTCATGCTACATGCATTACTATTTTAGCGACGACTGCCACACTATAGTTAAATTGAGTATCAAGTTCCACAGGAAAGCACAAAATTAAATTTCTAATAACGTTTGACTTGCATGACGGATTTGGCTGACATTTTGCAAACACACATTTTGTCACAGGCCCCCTCCAGACGTGGTTACATGTGGGTGTTTACGAATAACCAGGGTTATTTGTAGTACATTGCTAATACAACCATGGTTATGAGATTAGAAAAGGTAAATACATTACATTACTACAAATAAGTGGAATTTTACAGCTACAGTAAGGTGGGGTAATGGATCGAAGCACATGGGTACTGCGTTATTTTACGGAACCAAATGGTGCAATATGGAAAGTGGACATGGCCAAGGGGGGTGGCTACTTGCCATGGCCCAAGGCCATGACCAGTGGGCCCCAACGTAACCTATTGAAGCAACATGTCAAGGGGTGCAATATGGAAAGTGGACCTATGTCCAAAGGCCATGGCTAGTGTACCCAAAAGAATCCTAGTGGTGTGGCCATGGCTAGTTTGCCCATTTTGGAAACCTATTGTAGCAATATGTAGAGTAATCACAGCTGAACGCTGTGGGCACTGACCATGGCAGAAGGCCATGGATAGTGGGATCAGATGAAAACTATTGGGGTAAGATGTAAAGTGGCCACAGCCGAAGGCTGGTGCAAATGGTCATGGGTCGAAGGCCATGGTTCGTGAGTAAGAAATAAAAGTAGTGTTTTAAAGTTTACTGTGGCATCCCTCCGTCGGCTTAACTTGGCACATTCCCGTTGATGCCCTCCATAATACCATCTCTCCCACAATGCCATTTTGAATGTCATTGTGAATCCCTTGTCTTATAATATGTATGTGCTGTAAGGAATTTACAGTGGCAACAGTAAGGACAGACAAAAGTGATGACAATTCAAGGGTGTTTATTAAACTGCAAATGCACAGTGGAAAAACGCCTAATCTAAACCTAAATCTAAGATGGGAGCAAGCTTGAACCATCAAATGAAAAATAAAGCAGTCCTTGTAGCGTCTTGTCAAAGTAAAAAAAGGCCCATACTAAAACAATCTATTGCCAAATCCTCACAACTAATTAAAGAAAGAGTGTGGGATAGGGTTTACAATAATGAAAAAAGTGATCATAAATAATAGGTCAGATGTGATTGCTACGGGTCTCCCTTCTCCACGTTTTGAGCACGGGACAAGGTGGATCTCCTGAGTACAGCACATACTTGAGTCGACAGCTCAATACCAGCTATCAGGTTCTTCAATAGTCAAGTCTCTTTTGCATAAAAGTCTCTTGCCTTTCGAGGGCCTGATGCCTTTCCATCCCCTGGATCTCCCTCTGCAGGGCTCAGATCCTAATGCCAAGGGAGACAATCCACTTCCCCTGGTTTACAATCCTTCTTACACTCATGAACCCTTACTGTCTTTTCAAACAATTTACTGTGGCATCCCACTGTCGAGTTCATTCCTGCAACACACTGTTCATGGGATTTCAGACTTCATCCCTTCTTGTTAGCATCCTTCCGCCAGGTTCACTCTTGCCAACCTTTGCAACGCACTGTTCATGTACTAATTTCATCATGCAAGATTCATTTCCCTTAGCTTTCACAATCATATGTCGATGGTACAGAGGACTTTACAATACCCTTGTATGACCACTTTGACCTCTCTTCAATTCTTCCCAAGGCTTTCTGGTTATGGTAGTCTCTACCATCGTGTAATTGCTCAGAGTTTACTGCATGAGCACCCATCTGGTGCCGCATGCCTCTTTTGCTGTGGTTTCCTCCTCTTTCATCAATTGTTTCTTTAAACCTTTCAAAGTTCAAATTAGCTGCTTGCTATTTTTCGTTCAACACAGTTCTGTTTCTTATCGACTCTCCCAACGACTGACCGGCTGTAATGAACTGCTTGGCTTTCTTTCTCTTTGAAGTCAAGGTTGGTACCTCCAAACAGGCGTCTCTCCTCGGCTTCGTAATCAGCGGAGGAGGGTCTCGTGTACCATTGACATCTGCTGCAATACTCACTTGCTATTGTTCTCAGTGTTATGTTTCCATCTGCTGCAGAGGTTTTTTAATATTCTGACTGTCAGTGAAAAAAACCCACCTAGCATAGATATGTCAGTGAACATAAACACGTGGGCCAGATATGTGATGTCTTCAGTGATGTCATCAATGACATTTTTCATGTCATCTTTGATATCCTGGGTGTTAGTCTTAGCAGTGCACAGTGGTGGCGTGAGTTATGGTTGCTTAGCTTACCACCATAACTGGTGAATTTCTGAGGTTTTTCGCTTTAACTTGTAACCATAACGTCCCTTGAAGAAAGTGTTTTCACTGAATTTGTCATGCATCAGGCTTGGAAGCATTGGAATAGATGGCGGCTCTCCTAATATGGCCGTTACTGTTCCATCTTGACAGTCTATGCCTTTCCAATATGGCCACCGGCCTATATGTAGGTCCTTTTCTCTAATCGCCAGAGCAGTGTATCGTCTTAGATTCTTTACGCCGCCGGTCCCAGGGTGTTTTGTCCCAGTGACTATTTTCTCCTGTGCTTTATCTCCTAGTGCATCTTTTCACTTGCCTGTCTTTTGCCACCCTAGGAATCCAGTTTGTAAAGGTACGTTTGGTAGTCAACCTGTGCTATTCTTCTATCACTGTCTCGGGCTCTAGTTTCCTCTCTCGGAAGTTACTTACCCTTCTCTTCACTGCTCTGCCTCTCTTGGCTTCTGCTTACTCTGCTTCTGGTTTCACAGTTTGTATTTTCCTTGGATCTATACTTCCCTCTTCTCTCTTCCCTTTGGAAGAATGTATCTGTTATCTGAATTGGAGAAGCAGGCTTTAAAGGAATATCTTGAGGCCAACCTAAAGAACGGACTTATCAGAGAGTCAAAATCTTCAGGTGGGGCATCTTTGTTTTTTGTCACGAGGAAGAATTCTAAGGAGCTACGTCCCTGTATAGACTATCGTGGCCTTAACAGTATTACCATCCGGGATCGATATCCCATGCCCCTGATAGGCGACATGCTAGAAGCAGTTCGGAATCCCCAGTTCTTCACCAATGCAGATCTTCATGGCGCTTACCATCTTTTGAGAATAAGAAACGAAGATGATTGGAAGACAGCATTCAGGACACCAATGGGATTATATGAGTATTGCGTGATGCCCTTTGGACTGGTTAATGCCCCAGCTTTCTTTCAGAGATTTATTGACACAATATTTGCTGACATGCTATATGTGTCCGTAGTAGTCTACTTTGACGATATTCTTATCTTCTCCAATAATCTTGACGAACATCGAATTCATGTGTCTGAAGTATTTAGCAGACTCTGCAGGAATCACTTCTACGCTGAACCCGAAAAGTGTATATTTGAGGCTGCAGAAGTGCCCTATCTGGGATTCATTCTCTCTTCAATGGGAGTTCGGATGGATATAGACAAGGTGAAGGCTATTACTCGGTGGGCAGAGCCATCTTCTGTAAAGGAGGTGCAACGTTTTTTGGGTCTGGTGAATTTTTATCTCTGTTTTATCCCACACTTTTCTGAGATGGTATTACCCATAATGTCTTTGTTAAAGAAGGGTGTTCCCTTTGTATGTTCACCTGAAGCAGACATGGCCTTCCAATCTCTTAAGGAAACCTTTACATCGGCTCCTGTACTCATGCAACCTGATCAGTCTAAACCGTTTGTGTTAGAGACTGATGCGTATGGGGGTGCCTTGGGTGTGGTTTTGCTACAAGAGGACCAAGATGGACAAGAACATCCCATAGCCTATTTTTCACCCACCTTGTCAACCATTGAAAGTAATTATTCAGTTCTTGAATGTAAACATTTGGTGATGCGAATGGCTAGCGAAGAATGGCATCACTTGTTGCAAGGTGCTCTCATCCCTTTTTGATACAAACTGATCACCGTAACCTTAAGGTTTTGCAACAGATGGATTGTAGGAATGCCAGACACGCACGATGGGTGTATTAATTTTCTAACTTTGATTTTACAATTACCTACATGCCTGGCACACAAAACAGCGTAGCAGACGCATAGTCTAGAAGTTGGCCGAAGGATGACTAGGGTATATCTTCGGTTGAAAGAATCCTGCCAGAACACAGATTTGTATCTGAGGTGAACACTTTCCTCCAGGAGGTACGGGCAGATTTGGGTAATTATTCCACAAGAGAACTGAAGGCTTACAATTTGCAGAAAAGAGAACGCCTATGATTCTGGGGTAATTCTCTATTCCTACCTTATGATAATCTGCAACGAATAGCTCTCCAATCCTGTCATGATACTCTGTTGGCAGGACATAAGGGACAGAAGGCTACATATGAACTTATAACTCGAAACGTTTGGTGGCCGACTGTACGTCAAGATGTGAGATCCTATGTAACCGCATGCCCAATATGTGCTTCTTGTAAAGTGTCCCGACAAAGACCTTTGGGTCTTTTACAGCAGGCTGAATTACCCTCTCGACCTTGGGAAGTTCTATCCATGGATTTTGTGGTCGACTTGCCTGTGTCTCGAGGACAGACTGCAATTCTAGTAATAGTAGACTCATACATTAAATTGGCACATTTCGCAGCATTGAAGGGGGTACCCACAGCTTCTGAGACTGCAACCATATTCCTCTGAGATGCAGTAAGACTACATGGTATTTCACAGACTGTAATATCCGACAGAGGTACTCAATTTACTTCTACGTTTTGGTCTTCTCTCTGTGACAGGTTTGGTATTCAAAGGGCACTCTTGTCAGGCTATCATCCTCAATCTAATGGACAGACCGAGAGGCTAAATGCCAATTTGGAACAGTACCTCAGATGTTTTTGCAATAAGGAACAGGATGACTGGGCTAATTTTCTTTCAATGGCAGAATTTGCCTATACAAATTGACAAGGGGGGTCCTGGGAGTCTCTCTGCCAGACATTAGCCCTGGTTACGAGAGACTTACCCAGAGTCTTTAGCTCACTATCTTTCACAGAGAAGAAATATCCCAAACATATCAGTCTTCGTCCTGCCCTGGGGCAGTCCAGCACCGAAATGCTAGGCAATTCTCCTCTGAACAAGAGCACCAACAGCATCCCCAGACACGTGTTTCGGTCTGGTTGGACCTCAACCAGGAGTTGAGGAGGAGTTGAGGAGTTGAGGAGCTGTGCCTCTCTAAGAATAGTGAGCAAGGGGTCCACGTCTGGATTCCCCTAGTAACTTAGGATGAGACCCAAAGTTACTTGAATATGCAAATTGACAAGGGGGGTCCTGGGAGTCTCTCTGCCAGACATTAGTCCTGGTTACGAGAGACTTACCCAGAGTCTTTAGCTCACTATCTTTCACAGAGAAGAAATATCCCAAACATATCAGTCTTTGTCCTGCCCTGGGGCAGTCCAGCACCGAAATGCTAGGCAATTCTCCTCTGAACAAGAGTACCAACAGCATCCCCAGACACGTGTTTCGGTCTGGTTGGACCTCATCAGTAGGGAGGAGCTGTGCCTCTCTAAGAATAGTGAGCAAGGGGTCCACGTCTGGATTCCCCTAGTAACTTAGGATCAGACCCAAAGTTACTTGAATATGCAAATTGACAAGGGGGGTCCTGGGAGTCTCTCTGCCAAACATTAGTCCTGGTTACGAGAGACTTACCCAGAGTCTTTAGCTCACTATCTTGCCTATAGCAATACCTATCATACAGCTATCCGTATGAGTCCCTTTAAATGTACCTATGGCTATCACCCTAAGCATATACCATCACCCTCGGCATATACCAGTCTTGAGTTCTTATGCTACTAAGACACCAGCTGTGGAAGAAATGGTATCCGAGCTAAAAAGTGTACATAAAGAAGCCTAGCTATCTCTGGAAGATAGCAGAAAGACTCATAAGAAATATGCAGACCGCAAGAGATCTCCCAACCCTCAATGGAATCCAGGTATACTGGTATGGTTAGCCACCAAGTACCTACCAAGATGGGTATACCTAGGCAAGTTCACCCCTCCGATATATTGGTCCATTTCAGGTGCTTTCCAGGATAAACCCAGTTGCCTTCAAACTTAAATTGCCCGCCAGCCTGAGACGGGTCCACCCAGTGTTTCATTCCTCTTTACTAAAAGAATATGAGGAGGACCCCTTCAAAAGACCACTTAAAAAGGTTAAGACAGCGGCACCTAATGAACCTGAGGAATACGAGGTTTCCAAATTTGTGCACTCTTGTTATAAGCAAGGTATCCTACAGTACCTGGTGTACTGGAAGGGTTTTCCCAGGTCAGAAAGGACTTGGGAACCCCGATCGCATATTCATGCTCCCAGGTTGATCAAGGGATTCCACTGACTCAATCCGGAAAAGCCTGGTGGAGGTAGGCACAGAAGGGGGTATACTGTCATGCATCAGGCTTGGAAGCATTCGAATAGATGGTGGCTCTCCTAACATGGCTGTTACTGTTCCATCTTGACGGTCTATGCCTTTCCAATATGGCCACCGGCCTATATGTAGGTCCTTTTCTCTAATCGCTTGTGCGTTGTATCGTCTTAGATTCTTTACGCCGCCGGTCCCTGTGTGTTTTTTACCAGTGACTATTTTCAGAGATACTTTCCTTCCATGTTTATCTCCTAGTGCATCTTTTCTCTTGACTTCTGCTTACTCTGCTTTTGGTTTCACAGTTCGTATTTTCCTTGGATCTATGCTTATTACTCCGGTTTCTTTCTGTACGTGAGGCTCTCGCATTCAACATTTCCTCATACCTTCTGATCTTTCCTTCATTCTGTCTGCTTGTTGTTTCCACGTCTGTTTGTTCACGCCTCTCTATATTTAGCTTAGTCTCTCTCTACTTGCATACTTACTTCCGCCTTTCTGCTCAGCTGTTTTTTGCTAGAACGCTCCTGTTCCTGTCATTACCTTCCCTCTCTAGTTAGGTCTTCTGTAAGGGTTCCATCTATCGGATCCCTCAGTTGCTTCCAGTATCCTCCAGGAGTCTGCCTACTTCCTACGAGTCGTCAAGCCACTTTTCCATCCTGTATACAACTCTGCCAAGCGACTCTAAGATACCCTTCCAGAAGACAACTCTCACTAGTGATTCAGAGTTAGCCTTCCAGATGACAACTTCCTGTCTGTGTATTATTAAGGATCTCCCAGGTGTTTCCCTCATGCCAAGACATTTTAAATCAGGGTTTTTTCTGCTACAGCTTTTTCCCTGATAAAGGGGCTTGCTCCTTGGCCTTCTCCTGACCTGGATACTAAATCAGGTCAAGGTGGCGGCTGAAGGAGCTCGTCCATATTTGCACCACAAGAAAGAAAGAAAGGAAAAGCTGATCAAGTCTACTAGGGTAAAGAAGAAGTCGGAACAGTGAGAGAGTTCCTTTGAAGACACAGGTGAGGAGGAGTGGGGTGAGAGTTTAACCAGTCCTGAGAGAATTTTATAGGTTTTTATTAGTACAACTTAACCATAATGTCCATTTAACAAAGTTTTTTTCATTGAATTTCATAGGTTTTTATTAGTGCAACGTAACCATAACGTCCCTTTAACAAAGATTTTTCAGTGAATTGTATAGGTTTTTATTGGTGCAACTTAACCATAATGTTTTTTCATTGAATTTCATAGGTTTTTATTAGTGCAACTTAACCATAACATTCCTTCAACAAGTTCTTTTCGTTGAATTTCATAGGTTTTTATTAGTACAACTTACCAACAAACCAAATAGAGACATGGGAAATTTAACGGTGATGGGATTCATCCCCAAGGAAATTCTATGGACTCTCAATGACTACAGAACCCCACTCCCTTTGTGTTGTCTCTTCTTACTATGAACAATAAACCTACAGTTCATACAACAAATAAATAACTGTTGTCATTACAACATCATCATTATAATACATTAGATTTTAATAATAAACATACAAAATTCAGATAAAAACACATACAATCTAGTAAAGAGTACCCACATATTGGACAAAGTGACAAGTGCAGTGCAAATCACAAATTGCAAAGTTACATAAAATTTGAAACAAACAAATCTAGCAACAACTGACTAATTAAAGCCGGTTTGGTGCGTTACTCTTAGACTCCGTTGGATGGCGGATAGGAAGCCAATTACATTAATGGTTACACTAACCTTTCAAATGTGTAGACACGTGGGCAAACCCTTTAATACAAAAAATGTTCTAAACCAAATTCATATCTTAATGAGAAACACTTTTTTTTAATGCAGTGTCAGTCGAAACCCAACATGTTTCGTTCTTTCATTACTAACACACAATCCACAAGAACTTCATCAGGGGACCCAAAGTTTGTGACTAGTAGTATGCACTATCTTCATATCTTCAAAGATTAAAATCACTAGTCAGGTATTTTTCATCCAACTTCGTCAAAGTACTTTTGAAATGTACAGTCAACGGTCGGGTGGGAGTGTCTTTGAAGTAGACTCAGATCTCTCACTCTTTCGTCACCCTCATGATAAGGAGGAAGTGTTGATTCATTTCTGCCAACTGCTCAATGATGAAGCTGATGTGCAGCCTCCTGCAGTAGTTGCTTAAGCACCGCTCCGATTTCCAGATTACATGAAATTTGATTAAATCCGTTTCTCTTTCTCGCGGCCATACGTCACGTTACCTGACTGCGATCACCTGACATACAACTTAACTGCAACTTAACCATAACGTTCCTTTAACAATGTTTTCTATTGACTTTCATAGGTTTTTATTAGTGCAACTTAACCATAATGTCCCTTTAACAATGTTTTTTTCAGAGAATTTCATTGGTTTTTACCAGTGCATGCTATTTTCCTACAACTTACTAATATCATACTTACCCCAATATAGCAACACTTTTGTCCAATTTACAAAGTTTCACCTTAAAACTTTGCCATTTCCCACCTTCTAGCATAATTTTTAACACTTCTATATTTTGTCCACTATTTTTACTTCCGTCGATGTCTGCGAATGTCTGACGTCATCGTGGACCTTCCGGACAGTGCCACATGACCATGCACTCGCACGGGCCTGATGACGTGTCCATGAACGTGTTTGTACTTTGCGTTTTGGTCTTTGCTTCGAGGACAGTTCGGAACTGCATTTTCTACTGATCTAGGAACTTTCAAGCTCAAAATGTACCCTTGCACAGCTCCTACACCTATTCTTACTCATTATCAATTAACAATCTAGTACAAAGCACATACTTGGAAGAATAGTAGCAAAACTGCTATTTATCTTAAAAATGGCATCAGCTATTGCCATTCCTCCTCCTAAAGAGCCACGACCACCACCACCAGATGGAGGACCCTCACAACAAAAAAAGAAAGCATTTCCCAAGACAATGAAGAAAACCAAGAGGATTGAGGTTGAGGAAGTGCCTACCTCTAGCACCCAGAGAGAATCATGGGTGTGAACGTTCTTTACCACTGTTGGGAATGTACCAAAGGCTAAAGCTACAAAAGTAAAATGCACTGTGGACTACCTGGACATTACTCCTATGGGACCACCTCCATGCACCACAACACCAAATCCAACCACCGCAATGCTCTCAGAAAGATTGGTTCTTTCTTAGCAAGTAGTAGGCTGTCTTTCTTCACATCATCTTCCTCAACCAACACTGTAACCACACAGCCTACTTCTGTGGGACAGAAAATCCCACCAGCTACCTTGCAAGCAATAAAAGAGACTGTTGATCCATATCTTTCGATGACAACAGTCCTCTGTATATACTGCAACACACCACTCTGCAGGAGGAAGCAATTTTGAAGTGCTTTTGAAGCTGTAATCAAGGAGCATGAGAAACACTGCCCACTTCCTTAGAAGTAACACACGCGCAACATCTTCCCCTGTCAACCTGCCCCTCCATATTAGTGCTAGGTGCCTCTTCCCTCATTTCCCTCTCCACCTTATGTTCAAACCTCACCTGCAAAAAAAAAAAAATAAGTTTTTAAAACAATGGAAAAGTTCCTTTAGGAACCATCTTTCACCGTTAAAAAATAGAACAAAAAATAATCTTAGAGACTCCATCTACTTTACATTTCTCAGTAATGTATATGGACTCAATACGCTTTTCCTACATTTACATTAGCATTTTGTGTTATGCTAATGGGAATAATGTGCCGTTCATCCCCCGTTCCAGAGACTGGAACAGGGGATAACGACCCGGCAGCACAAGTTATCAGCCCAAGCCAAGTGTGTCTGTGTGCACCCTGATATCTGTGGGCTTTGGTGCATTATAAATAAATAAATAAATAAATAAATAAATAGGGCTACCAACCATTATCCTCCATTCCAGACCCTGCAATGAAGGATAAAGGCCATTAGCACCCCCGGTTCCCAAAGTGAGAACTCCGGGGTGAAAAAAAATAGATTTTTTGTTCCTACAGCGTCCCGCTGTGGGAAGGAAAATCCTTTTCCAAGATGGCCACCATGGAAAGGGAAGGCGGGCTCTGTACAGAACCCCTCATCCCGTCCCATGGCAGCCTGTGAAGCGAAGACTGAACCCTCTGACCATATTACCACAAGCACATTTTTTCCCTCTTCCTTTTCAATGGCAGCTTGCAGAAAGCGAAGACAGAACCCTATGACCTATCCCACTTTCGAATAACTCTACCACATTGCCAGTCCCAGGGGGACATGGCCACTTTAACCTAATTTTTCGTCCCTCGTGGTAATGGCCAGTAGCCAGATTGTCCGGGTAATGATCTTATACCATGACCCAGACAATCTGGCCACTGCCCATGGCCAAGGCTATACCTCAGTAACCAAAGGTATATCAATATTTTTTGCACATAGATTATGAAACTTGTCAAAAATAAAACGCAAGCACATTTGCAAAACCATGCTTTCAGGTCCTTGCCAATGCTCCTTACATGCAATCCGCCCATGTTTTATTATTTCAAAAGTGTCAAAATCTATGTACATACAATAGTCATATAACTTAGCCCCCAATTTAACAAAATCCATTCAGACTTTTCACAAACATTCTAAAGTTGGGTCTATAATCTTTCTGAAAAATTCTGTTCACATTCGTCAAACAGCAACACAGTTATAAGCCATCTAAAAATGTTGAGACCCACCCTCTAATTTAGTCCCCTCTTGAGAAAGTCCCACCAAACTTTACAAAAACATGTATACCTAGATTTTAAATTGTTTTGCAAACCTTTGTGCAGATTTGTGAAATGGCATCACATTTATAAACCTTTACAATATTTTGTTACCCTCTTTAATTTTGCCCCCTCTTGACAGAATCCAACCAAACTTTGCAAAATCATTTATATCTAGATTTAAAATCATTTTGCAAACTGTTGTGCAGATTCGTCAAATGGCACCACATATATAAGCCTTTACAATATGTTGGGACACCCCTCTAATTTTGCCCCCTCCTTACAGAATCCCACCAAACTTTGCATAAAGTTTCAGAATCAGTTCTACAATAGAATTCCAAAATTTCATCCAGTTTCATTGAGTGGCGTCAAAGTTATAGGTCAGCTGTCATGGTTTGATAAGACGGCACACGCCAGCCTTGGACTCCTTCCCTGACAATGAATGTGGTGCACAATAAAAATGCTTGTTATCTCTAATATGCTACACATTCTTTCTGAGTAGGCCTCTAACCCGTCTCACGCCCAACCTTTACAAACACCCCCTATCACAATGGACTAGGAACCAGGCCGGTGTGTATAAATAAGATATTTATTAATGTATGGTTTGATGAAAAAGAAAAATCAAACAATTTTACAACAGCCACCAATGTTGTGGCAACACAAATGCAATGATTCCTACAGAACAATTGGTTCAGCTACCCTATCACAGTTTACACAGATCTTTAATGGCAAAACAGGAAAAAGAACAGTTTTTAAACAAGTGATAGCATCAAAGTTTAGCACTCCCCCCTGCAACACTCATCCCCAAACATCTGCTAACTTAATTCATTTGGATGGAAGGCAGTGGCAAGAAGTAAGGATAGAAAGAGAACATTGGATTTGGAATAAAGCCCACCACCCCAAGATGGGAAGCCAGAAAAGAAAGGCTACTCACAACTGCTACGGGAGAGAGTGAAAGGAAATTCATGTTGCTACACTTGATGAGATAGGGAAGCTTATAGGATGCTAATCAGCACACCAGAGCAACGTGGAAAGAAAAGGAACTGTCAATTTTGGGAGAATGCAAATGCAAAAAGGGAAAACTACAAACAGCAAATGGGAATTTGTTTTACATGGGATGTACAATGACAGGCAGCTAGGGAAAGTGTACAGTTTCAAAATCGGAAATCGGAAAGCGGTTTACAAGGACAAGGACAGAGGCACATAACAGATAGGATTCTAGCAAAAAGTGATTGCTCTCAATGGGGCTATGGTTTAGGTTGTTTTAATAGGACAGATGCACAGAGTCTAATTCTTTTGAGGCAATACTTTAATGACTATGATTATTAAAGAAAGACACTAGGGACAAGGGGGTTAATTTCAAATTTTAACCAACTTGTACCGTGAATTTCAATGGGGGAATTACTTAATTTACTTCAAAATAATGCTAAGGATTTATACAGACAACTGAGCGATTTATCAAAGGAATACACTAACATACACAAACTAATACAGATTCTTGTATGCGAAGGTGAATAAATTATACTGCCAATTTGGAACTTTCAATGGGATTTTCAATGGAATTTTTAATGGCGTTTGTGTTACAAAAAGGGAAAGGTTTATGCAATTTAGCATTGGGTGGTTTGCTGCTTACAAGTAAGCCTTGGTTTGGGATTCTGGAAAGCCAGCTGGATCTCAGAACACTCTGGACAGCTGGGCAAGGGGTCTGGTGTCTGCACTCTCAAGGATGGTATTGCTCAGCTGCCTCCTCTCCGTCCTCCTTCTCCTGTCTCCCTGAATTTCTGTGTGTGTCCATGTACAGTCCCCCCTTATATTGCACAAATAACATCTCTCACTTTACAATCTAGTGGGAGTACTCTATAATTACGCCTGCCCCCAGATAGGACAGTTTACCACTCCTCTCTCCACCTCCTGGTATTGTTGATTCCAAGGGAGGGAGCAGCATATGTCTGTTTGGCATTTATTACAGTTCATTGTTCTTAAAAAAACTTTGTATCAAAACTGAATTATGCCTCATAACTTCAAACTTATATATGCCCCAGCCATATGAACAAGATATGCAGTTGTGTTTGGTCATGGGGAATTAGTTAAGCCGATTACCAACTCTGTGCAAGGTATTTGGCTCAATTTTGTACTTTTCATAAAATATATAACAGTTAGAACTATGCAAATGTTAAAGCATGTTCAAAATCTCATTTTCCATCTTGCCATCAAATCTCATGCTTGTTACATTTTTAAATCAGCCAGAAACTAGTCTTTACTGGCCATTTCAGTCCACAAAGTCCTAGGAACATGCACTTAGGGCCTCATTATGACCCTTGTGGTAGAGGGTTAACGGGGCCTGTAGAGCTGCCGGCCCCGTTATCTCCCTACCGCCTCATTACGAGGTCTCCTGGTAAAACCAGGCGTCCTTAGCAGGTCCCGCGAGCAGACCAGGATGCTAACAATGGACCCGTCATTAGCGGGTCCGTTGTTTGCATCCTCCCCATTCCCATTGAGCCCTATGGTGGCTCAAATGGGAATGGGGATGTACCGGGTCAAGGTTCCCTGAATGGGGAAATACTGGGCCCTACAAGGTCGGAATGGCCCAGTATTTCCCCATTCAGGGAACCCGGACCCGGTACCCGGTATAGGGATACCCATGCCGCAAACAGTGGCATGTGGCTGCCTCCATTGTCGTAATGAGGCCCTTAGTCTCTAAACAAACACCTGGGAATCACATGGAAAAATACCAGACAATGGCCCTCATTACGACCCTGGCGGATTTTTTCCGCCATCGGCGGACTTTTCCGCCATGGCGCAAAGTCCCTTTACGCCATGGCGGATGGCGGACTTACCGCCCCATTCCGAGGTCGGCGGGGCGGTAAGTCCCCATTGACCCATTTACCCTTCCCCATTCCCATTTCGGCCCCATAGGGTATAATGGGAGTGGGGAAGGAGTTAATTACGCCACCGTAAATTACGGTGGCGTAATTAACACCAAGGTCCCAGAGCGCCATGGATTTTTCCGCCGGCAAAAAGCGGGCGGAAAAATGACCATGGCGCTCCGGGAACTCGTAGTTGGCGGTAAGGGGTCGGCGCAGCTAACGCTGGCGCAGACCCCTTAGCGCCAGGGTCGTAATGAGGCCCAATGACATTTCTTCTTATTGTGAGTGTTGCGGAAAATGCCTAGAATGAATCAATCCTTTAATGTCAATTTGGAGGATCTCTCACATATGGGAAGGCAGTGCTTCATCCCCCACAGCCAGGTGACCAGAGATTTGTATTCTACCCTTTAAAGTTTGTCAGTTTGTCTTTGGTAGTGGGTGCTGGAGGAACTCACACTTCCTGGTTAAGCTCTAGTCACATTTGCATTCTGGCAGAGCCTGGATTTATGATGCCCTCAGTCACATCACATGTCATTGCGGAGTAGTTCACTTATAGGTGAGACTTCCAGTGGGAGGCAAGGCTTTCAATTCAGAAGTTTCCTGCCCAAGCCAATTGTTTTTTATTTTTCTGGTATTCTGAGCATCTTTCAAGGTGATTGAAGTCTTGTGGGGGAAAGCATAATGTACATGGCTTTAGTCAACACCCCACCCACAACATATTTCACTGACATTTCTGTGCGAGCAAAGCTATCTTTTCACTGTAGTTTTTAAAAATCATTTTTCTTTATTTCACACGTGTGCAAGCCGTTTTTCATCTAAAGTTTGAAATGCTGTTCTGTAGGTCCTGGGATTCTTTAATTTCTCATTTTTGAGTGAGTTTGCATTTGCTGTTGGTCCACTGACATGGAGGGGTAGGCCCCCTGCACAGGGTTCTTTGATTTGACTCTGAATAAAAGAAAAAGTCAAGCCGTTTTTTTCATTTGCAGTGTTTTAGAGCGCTGCTGTTCACATGAAAGGGAAAACAAAAGCCGTTTCGGGTTGCAATGTTGAAATCCTTGCCCCACAGGTGAATTAACAGTAAGACCAGGCTGGTATTCAGATGAAAGAAAAGCAAACGCAGGGCCGTTCTTGGTCAAATGTTCAAATGCTTGCCACACATGTGCCAGGGAAAGCAAAGCCGTTTTTGGTTGCAATGTTTAATGAAGCTTTTCAGGGTGCAGGGATTTCTGTTTAGGACCTGTAAATGTCCCTCACAGACTCCCCCCTGCTCTTCCGTGAGTTTTTTTTGGGGAAGAGTAGGGCAGAGTTGGGTTTCCTTCGACGTAATTTTCCTTCATCAGGAAGTGGCACTCCAAGAGCCCCTCCTGTCTTTGGGTTGAGACCTTGGTGTGGCAGCCTCTTTCATTTCCTCCCTTCCAGGTCCCCGGGGTGTTCTTCAGGCTGGAATTTTAAAAATGTTAAATTTCTAACAGAAGATTAAAAAAAACAAGTTTTAGTACTTTTTACTGACATCTTTCCCGGTTTATAAGGAATTTACGATGACAATAACTTGTAATTTTATCTGACATTTATTTTTGTTCTTTATTTTTTCCATATACCATTTTACTTTTCTTTTTCATTTCAGAAAATTACTCCCTGTTATATGTGTGTATTACATGGACGCTATAGCGTCCATGTAGTTATGGTTAAGTTGGTGTTTCCATAGGAAGAGCATTTTTTGGGTGGCTTATAACTTCGCTCCCTCTGGACGAATCCTCACCAAACTTTGCAAAAAAAGTATTTGGCCCACTCTGAATTGTCCTGCAAAGTTTGGAGAGGTTTGGTCCAGGGGGGGAAAAGTTATAGGGGGGTCCCAAAACTTTTGTTTTTTCCCATAGACATAATGGGAAAAAACTTTGCGCACGCCTACAGCCCAAACCGCTGGACGGATTTACACCAAATTTACGGCAGGAGCGGGGGCTTGGTCCAGAAAGCATGCATTTGCAAATTTGGTGTAAATCAATCCAGTAGTTTTTTTTTTAAATGACCAAAATGTAAGGCAAAAAATTAGTGATATCTCTGTTCGCTTCGCGGACGGACTTTCCGTGTTCGCTGATTGGATGGCGTGGGGTGTGGAGCGCGTCAGATTTTTGGTGGCACCCCACATCTTGCATTCGCGGACGACCGCGGACAGCGAGGTGAAACTTGGTTTAAAAATTGTATTTAGTGGAGTGTGTTGGTGTGTATGAGTGTTTGGGGAGGGTGGGGGAGTATGAGATAGGTGCAATGTTGTATTTTATTTATGTGCTAGACGCTTTTGTTGTGTTCGATTTGTCTGCGGACAGCACGGCTGTTCTGAAATGTTTGTAAATAAACAGAATGGATTTGGTGTCAAGTTGAAAGTGTTCTAAGAAGACTCGTGGGGTCCTGGAATGTTCGCAGGGGGTGTCCTGAAGATGTTGTCTGTATTGTTCGTTGTCAAGCTGAAAGTGTTCTAAGAACAATCGTGTTGTCCTGAAATATTCGTACATAAAGAAAATGGGGGTGTCCTGAGGACGCTGTCCGTATCGTCCTCTGGCAAGTTGAATGTGTTCTAGGAACTTCCTTGTGTCTGCGGACATTAAAATGGTTACAATGCTTGAATCTATGGATGTTATATGCTGTGGTGGTTGTGGCCAGGGTATAGAATGTTGGGTGCATGGCCATTTGGCCATGCACCCAAGACTCTATGCCCTGGTCACAACCACCGCAGCATATCACACTCATATGCCATGCATCCAAGAGTCTATGCCCTGGCCACAACACCGCAGCATATCACACTCATAGTGGCTTATAACTTTGGGTCAAAAACAAATTTATAAGAAACATTGTTATAAGCCAGTATGGGTGTGATATGCTGCGATGGTTGTATTTATCATGTTCTACTTACTATTTGGTTTAGTAACGGGAGTCCATGCTCTTCTTGTTCATTTCTGTGATAAAAGAAAATAGCATGTTAGTATTAATATTTTATAAAGACTTATTACATTGTACAATCAACATTTTCTTCTTTTTTTTACCCTCATATTTAGTAGAGGACAAACCAGAGTACTGTGCAATTTTCTCAGTTTCTGTGTTTGTTGCTAAAATCATTGGGTCTGTGGGAGAAAAAAAATCCATGTTGGATTAAAAAAAAACTTTTTCTGTTATGCTACAGTTTATTTGTTTGTTTGTTTTCAGTGTTTACTTGTTGTTTCTGGCTAATGCTTTATATATTGGATTGTTCCAGTTTTTGGGAGCAGTAAGATATTAGGTATTTGTTTGAATATTGTAAAGTTTTGGAGCAGTTAGATACCAGTAGGCATATTCTAACTGTTTATTTTTTTATATAATTTCGTGGTATTAATTTATCTGTTTGGATATTTCTAAATTTTGGGACAGTTAGATACCAATTGGCGTATTCTAACTGTCTGTTTTTTTCTCTATTTGAGTGGTATTAATTTATCTTATTAGTTGTTGTAGCATCTTTGGGCAGTTAGATAGCTTTTGGAATATTGTGACAGTTTATATTTTTTTTACTACAAGTGTACTTAAGGTTTAAGTACAGTTTAGTAATCAAATTTTGGTTTTAAGAACATTAAATAAGCGTTTGTAAGATTTGCTGGTAATCTCTGCTTTAGAGTAATTACATTCAAACCATCCACATTTCTTTTTTACATATGCAGTGTAGTGCCCTGAATTGGTTGTGGCTCCGGCGTGGTAGATTATACCTATTGTTGTGAAGGTTTTCCTACCAAGTGATATTTGACCATGTGTGAATCCAGACAGCTTGCAGTTGTTTTTGGTACCATCTGCATTATAACGTAGAAGCATTAGTATTACGTATTTACTATGTGTTTGTATTACTAACGTGGAGCGATTATCTGAATTGCAGGTCGAACATAATCTACCATGGTTTGCATTTTGTACAAGTTGCTGAAATGGAACGGATTCACAATTAGGTATTGATATATACACAAAGCGTTCATTGGGGATTTGTTCTTGTGTCACATTGTTGCAGAGAGTGCATGTATGTTTCCACATGTATGAAATCTGGTAGATTTCAGTTATAGGTATGTTTTTGTTTTCCAGTACTAATAGTAAGTACATTAGAAATTCTTGTGGATCTTCCTGTGAGTTTATAGTGAATTTCATCATTCCAGCACAGCAGTCCAATTGTTGTCTTATTCCATGAACACTATACGGGTTGTCAGGATTGTTTGTTGCGTTTCTGTGAAGTACTAACATTTGCAAACACAATGGGTCTGTACTGTGTAAGTAAATGTTGTCAACAATTGGTGGTAATTGAAATAGAATATTAATTGCTACATTTGCGTAGCAACTTACACCAAATATATTTGAGAGTTTAAATGGACCAGGTAGTTATGTATCTGACTGCTTTTTTTTGAGTTTGTCTTCCTTCTTTGAAGAAATACCTGGTTCACTTTCCCTAATTGATTCTTTTTTGCTTGTGGTACTTTATGAAGTATTACTTTCTTTTACTCTGTTTGGAGGATTTGCAGTTGCATTTCTGTTTGATTTATTTTTCTTTTATAACGTTTTACTTTTTGTGGAACAGAATATGTGTTTAGATGGGGGGTGTATAGTGAGCGAAGTCTGTTGTATTCTGAAATGCAAGGAATATCAGCGTTTATTTTAATTGCATCAAAGTTGATTAGAAATAGACCGTCAAGTGTACGTAAGCGTGATAGTGCTACGTAGCTCATGCCTGTGTTACCAATGTCTATCATTGCTTTGTCTAGGGTAAGACCTTGTGATTTAGGAATGGCGACTGCGTATGCAAGAGTTAGAGAAAATCGTTCTCTGCGTACTTACATGTCTTTCAAGAGAAGGAATCAAGCTGTTGAGCGTCCTATTCTTTTTACTTCTGAAAGTTTGTCAAAGAGAAAATTGACAAACTGAATTTTGTTGTCACGTGGGTATGTTTGAAAGCCAACAACTGTTCCCAGTGCTCCATTAACTAGTCCTTGGTCCACGTCAAGGTTACGTCTCAGCATTACTCTGCAATTTAAGGATAATTTTAATATCTTTTCCAAGCCTGCTGTGTTTGAGATTGATTTTTCTAAACTATTTAGTCTTGTTGTGGCTTGGTCACACATGGGTAGTGTCATTACATGAACATCTAGTTTGTCTGTGGTGCTAATTTCCATTATTGGTTGCATTTCTTTTCTTAACATTATTTCATTGAATTTGAAACAGCTTGCAAGAGTTGGCATTAAGGCCATACAATTGACATTTTTGTGGGCTAATTGTTCCATAACATCTGTAGCACATGCATTATCACCATAAACTGCATGAATGTGCCGGGTTTTCAATATTGCTTCTGCTTCTTTAGAAAGTATACCAACTCTGATACTTTTTAAGATGTTGGCATACGTGAGATCTACATATTGGCACATGTTTTCTGTTAATTCTCTGTATTGGAAATGTTGCCAAAGGTTGACATTTCCAATGCTGCCAACAGTTTTACGGCACAGTTTGTGTCCTAATTTTTTAAAAATAGGCTCACCTTTTACTGGTGTCAATTGAAGAAGATCTCCGAAAACAATAATGTGTTTTCCTGCAAAGAGCTCTTCATAGTTTGTTTTGAGTACTTCTTGTAATCTGAGGTGAATCAAAGCCAACATTAGGTTGGACACCATGCTCACTTCATCTATTAGTAGCATTTTCATTTGTTTCAATACTCTGCGTAGTTCCATTGCAGCTTCTGCAGAAAGTTTGTAATAATTTGGTGTTCTACTCTCAGGAGTAGTAATAAGTGTAAAGTGACACCACCTATGTTGTAGGCAGCTAAACCTGTGGGGGCAGTGACAACAGCTGACAGTTTGTTGTTTGTCAATTGTTGAAGGAACTTACTGATGATTTTGATTAGGAATGTTTTGCCAGAACCAGCTTCACCACTGACATACAATAGTATAGGTTTGTAATTTTGACAGGTGCATTCTTTGTTTTCATCTTGTACACCATGTGCAATTTCTTTTGTTACTTCTTGAAAAATGCTACGTTGCTCATTTGTATAGCTTTGATTGTAGTATAGTTAAGTCTTCTTTATCTTTGTACTGACACATGGTGTTTTCTACTTCTACCATAGCTAATTCTGCCTCATTTGTTATTAGTGGGTCTGCCAGTGGTTCTTGGCTTCTGTCAGGAGTGTCCTTATCTAGTTGGGCCTGGAGTTCTTCTCCGTGTTGCTGTTTATTGTGCAACATTGTTTTGTACTGTGCAAAGTTTACATCAGTTATACTGCTTTCATTTGCTTTGAAAGCGTCTTCATATGAGTCATAGTTATCTAGTATTTCTTCTTCTTTTCTCCATGGTTTAAAGAGTTGTAGCAGGGACATGTAATATACTTCTTTATGTTGAGGAGTCTTTAATGACAATTTGATATGATTAATTAAATTTGGTTTGGTGAGTTTTACTAAACTGCCTTCACAGTTTGTCACTTTGTATGTACGGTTTTGTTCATCAGGTTTTATATTATTTTTGTATGTGTAGTTTTGGGCTATGTGGTATAGACACATGGTTTCCAAAGTGGTACTCCTGTTTGGGTAGTATGTGTCCAATAAATTGTTTTTTAAAATGTCTTGGCTGTTGGGATCATTTTTGGCTATTGTTTCTATATCTTTGTATGATTTTAGAACTCTTTTTCTAGATTTAGCTGGACTAAGACTTAGCCATACTATATTTTCAGATTTACCATACAATGCAGTACCAGTTAATCGATCAGCTGTTTCATAGGATCCACATTCTCTATGGGACAGCATTTTTATTCCCAAGCTGTATAATTTCTGAGACACTGTTTTATCTGATGACAGTTCATTCCAGAGGTCTTGGAGCTCTGTCTTTTCTAATTTGGTTAAGTATGCTGTGACATATCGTGCAACTGCAGTAGAATTGTCTGAAATGTACTGCACATCTATGTTTGCATTCCATAAGTGGGCAATGATTGCATTGTAATCATTGATATATTTTTCTTCTTCTTTTCTTTTTATGCAATATGTATTTTTAGGTGACTTACCTTTAACACTATGTCTAACTGAAGACATGAGGTTGTTCACTTGACCTACATTTGTAACTGGTCTAGGGAAACCAAATCGGCATTTGGTGTAGTATTTCCCTTTGTTTTTGTATTTGCGACAACAATATTTGCCACATTTGTGTCTTTGGAATTGTAAACTTTTTGCATGAAGATCACTATTTGTGGATTCTGATGGAATTTCAGAAGTGACACATTTTTCAATAAACTGTAAAACAGTGGCATCACTGTCTTGACCAAATTTAGGAGCATCTTTAATCCATAAAAGCATGTGTACATGTGGTGCTCCTCTGGCTTGGTATTCTTTTCTCTAAAAGAAGTGTTGCACTTCTCTAAGGGGAGGAACAGTTTTATTACAAATAAAATGTAGCATAGCAATCAAGCGATTGTGAAAATATCTTGAAACATTAACAGGATCCTGAGAACAAATTTCTCCAGGTGTTAGTATATCTATGTGTGTTTTGTTTTAATTTGATATGCGTAGGAAAGCATGTAAATCTTCCCATGCATATTCTGCACAACTTAATGTAACAAACCAAGTGGGTGGGCCAAGGTTTCTGATCATACAACATACATCTCCATGACGTCGAAACCAGTACTCTTCAGTACCACGCATATTTGCTAACAGATTTGTAAGATTTGCTTGTAAAACCTCATCTTTTTGTTGAACTCTTTGTAATAATTGTGTAGCTGTCATATTTTGAAAGTGTGATCCTGATTTTAATATGTGTGCAACTCCGTAACATAAAGTTGCTAGTTCACTTTCAAAGAGTAGGTGGAATATGTATTCCACATTTTGTCGAAATCTGGGATCTTCAGAATACATTCGTAATGAGCGATATTCTGATGCTGATATTTGAATAGGTCTATCATCGTATCTACCTCCTTTGCCAGTCGGAAAGAGTAGAGGAAAAGCACGTGCTTCTATACTTTTTTCCCATATGCTGATTGGTGATCCTTTTGTTTGACGCATTTGGTACGTTTCCAGTGCATCTTCTATGGT
Source organism: Ambystoma mexicanum (assembly GCF_040938575.1). Lineage (NCBI taxonomy): Eukaryota > Metazoa > Chordata > Amphibia > Caudata > Ambystomatidae > Ambystoma > Ambystoma mexicanum. The sequence goes on from NC_090925.1 coordinate 529,005,580, forward strand.
GTCATTAGAGTGCAATGGATGAATTGTATAATGGTCTAAAATGTTTGATATTGTAGCAGGATCTAGGAGCTCAAATTATTTCAGTTGTATCTTTCAAGTTTTCTTCAATTTTAATTTCTTTGTAATATTCATTATTCTCTTTAAGATATTGCAGGGCTTCTTCAACTTTATGTAAATCTACCAGTTGTTGCCAATTTTTTTTGTCTTTTGTAGGTACTCCATTTACCAAGATAATTAAAGATTGTTGCATTGGACGTTGCACTCCTAGAGTGTGCACATTTTCTTTTAGATTTAATGGTAAATACACTACTTGAATTATCATGCTCTCATATAAATTAAGTTGTTGAAGGGGTTTTGGTAGTGGATATAATTCCAATTATTTGTGATAGCACGTGAAGGAGTTTGGTTGTTGTGAAGTTTTGTAGTGCAGTAACTGCAAAGTACTATGGGGTCAGTTATTTCATATTTGTTTTCTGCTATAAGGTAGAGAGCTAATTCACACCATTTAGAATCTTCATTGTCTTCTATTTTGTATGATAGGTCTACAGTTTTTGTGTTACTTTTATAAAAAGTTCTGCGGCAACATACACACACGTGGTTTGGTACTTCAGCTGAAGTACTTTCAAATTTTAGTATTTCTTTTTTGTATGTGTGTAGTGAAAGGTTGCCATGTGCAGAATTGTTATGAAGTTGATTTACAGCTAATTCATCCAAAATATTTTGTCTGGATATAGTCAATTTCTTATAGTAGGTCTTTTGCTGTACCATGTAGAAGAATGTTATTTAAATTTGCTATTGCTAAAGCAGGACTTTTAGCATAGTACAGTTTATAAACTAGATTTCTTATACTTGCATGATGTGTTGATATCCTTTTGATATCATGGAAGGTTGTTTTGCAAGTAGGTCCTGTAATGCAGGCCAATGAATGTCCTTGTAGTCCTGTGTACTTGCGTACTGGACAAGCATCCATATTTTGCAGTAGTTTAATTTTGATTTTGTCTTTGCTTTTAACATATTGATTGAGGAATTGGCGTAAAGACTTGACATTTTTTTTGGGAATGTTACACATTGACGTGCATGGCCATTTGTACACTAGATGTTCTGATTCAGTTGAATGGAGGGGTAAATCGACGTTTTCAGGGCATATTTTTGTAAGGAGTACTTCTTGTTCCATTATGGTATTATTAACTTTTAAATAACTTTTTCATAACCTCGACCACTGCTATGTATGGCAATTGTATTTGTTTGCTTTTGTTTGTACGCTTCTTCATTAAAGTATGGTTCTGTGCTTGTAGTGTGACTCCATTCACCTTCACATTTCGTTTGTTGAGAAGTCTTTTTTGTAATTTAGTTATTAGTTTTGTTAGTGGTTTCATTCTATTTAACACCAAAATAAATAACTTTCTTTTGAGAAGAATTGCACTGTCTATCAATGCTTCTAAGATTACTTTCCTACGATAGGTGTGAAGTGTTGAACCTGGTTTCTCTCCTGTTTTTATAAGATTTTGAAGGACTTTGTGATGGAACATTTTGGCTAAAATACTTTTCTTGGTATGCTTACTTTGTACTATATCAAGATTTATAGAAGAAGTTTTATTTGTAGTGATAGTTGATTTTCTGTTAATTGTTTTTTGGGTTGTTTTACTTTTTGATAGAGGATAGAGTTTTTGTACTAGAAACTTCTTCTGTTTCACTACATGACTGTATTAGCTGTTGTGTTTCAAATTTTTTTTACAAATTCTGCTATAGATGGATGTTTATGTTGGAGACTTTTATTTTCATTTGCTCTACTTCTGCGTTCCTTTCTAAGGAGTTGCTTTTTGGTAGGCATTCTTTAGGGTCTGTTGAAAAAATACAGAAGGTATGGGTTGGGGTGTTCTGCAATGCATGTGTGCTGTGTGCATGAGTGTTTGAGCAAGATGATAAAGATGTATGTAATGGTGTGTGATTGTACATTGGGAAGTACAACTACTAGGGATGGGTATTCTTGAATTAATGTGTTACTAAACTGGGGTTCAGATGACAGAAAAAAGTAAACCAGTGGTGTGGAGAAGTATAAATAGTATATCTAAAGCTATACAATTAAAACAGTTGTTTGTTCTACAACATCTAAATTCTAGCGGCTGAGTTGGGTAATTTGTGTGTCGAAAAATAGGAATTTGTGGGCCATTCTGCCAGTAAATCACTGTTTAAGACGGGGGGATTTTTGGTCAGAATGGTGCAGAATCTTTATTGTTAGGCACAGAAATAGCATGAATTAACCTTACAGTGTGTTCGAGTAATAATTCAAATATTATGGTAACATTCTACTTACTTTTTTTCTAAAATGAGCAGTTTGCTTCTTAGTTGTTCTTTGTACTTCAAATTCGGCTGCTTCTTTTCAGGAGAATGGTCTTCACTGCAATTGTAAAAGAAAGAAATTAGTAATTTGGTTTGTATATAGCACTGTTTTTAATTTAGACATAGATTCTTTAAATTGAAATGCTCAGCGCCTTACTCAAAACCATTAAAACTATCTTATGACTAACTGTAGGAAAGAAAATACCTTTACTATGGCTTGTGAAATTCATAATGTACCACTCTATACCACTATTCCTGTAACTAAGCTTTTCCACGTAATAGTGAGTCAATGTCATAGCCTGCTTGTCCTATATAAATGTAAGTAATTATATAAATTAAAAAAATTAAAACCAATTATGTGTTTGTAGAAATATTATTGTTTGAGATTTGATCATAGAGTGTGCATGTATTTTTGTTTGATTATATGTAGTCTATATATTTTATTTCAAAAATGTTAGTTTAACATTATTTGCGGGTGTGTGTGTGTATGAAGAAATTAAACGGTATAAAGGTTTGTAAATCACAGTTCATTTTAGGACAATGAAAAAATGATCGTAGATTCATTATACAGATTATACAAGGTAAAAGTCGGTTAGGAAATGTGTTCATGTACTGTATAGAAAATATGCATACATGTAGTTTGTGTTCATGCATATGGATATGGACAAAGCTGCAAGTAGAAATCTTGGAGTCTTGTATAGTATTTCTCGTAGATCGTGCTTGCCAATGGTATGAGACTTGTACTCTGAGAGATTCACCGTACATTTGCAGTGCTGATCTATGATGATGTAGTTACATGTAGAGGTCTTGGATTTGATTGGTGGATGGTCATGTGATTTTTTAGCTATATCCAATGAGGGAATGGCACAGAGAGTGAAGTGGAAATGGTAGAAGGGCTGTCCATGTTACGATATGTTCGCGGACATGGCGGTAGTTCTAGGACACCGCGTATTACATCCGGGGAATTTGGGGTGGGGAGGCATGCAAATGAGATTGAATGTAGCAAGGGATTGGTCAGTAAAGTTTAGTGAGTGTGTTGTGCTAGGAGAGGTTTTCTCATATATTCTTTTTGCTGAGAGAAGAACAAATAGCTATGGCTGAGTGTTTCAAAAAACAGATTGTGTGGATTTTGGGAGACTCGTGGATACATTGGTTGAAGGTGCATGCAGAAAGCTGTGGAGTATCTATAGACCTTGGATTCACACATGTGGAAGTGCACTGGCATGGAGTGTGTGGAATGAAGTGGTTGGACTTGCTACCTCTCTGTGCAACTTTGAAGATAGAGGAACATCCAGACATAATTGTAATTCATTGTGGAGGGAACAGTTTAGGACATGTGTCTGGAATTTTTTTGCAATTTGCAATGAAAGAAGGACTTCAGAAGATCATGGACATGTTTCCAAACGCCAAAGTAATTTTTTAACGGATTGCGCAGAGACAAATGTGGCTTTGTTCTTTCTCATGTGGTCCACAAATGGAGAAAGCAAGGCGTAATGTTAATAAGGCTGTTTGTGCCTTCCTAAGAGATTTTGGCATGTCCTCCTTTCACAATAAAAATATTATGTTTCATAGTACATACATTTTTGCAGAGATGGAGTCCATCTTACTTATGCTGGCAATCAGATTTTTCTGAGAAATGTACAAAATGCTTTGCAACCTTTTTTAGAAATACAGCATCCATTTTGAAGTAGGTGTTAAGTATTTATAATGTTTGACATACAAACACCTCCCAAAGGCTCTTTTCAGAGCCACCACTTCCTCCCAGAGAAAAATGCAATGGTTACAATAGGGTAGTACCCCAATTTTTTTTATGTTCGCGAACTGTCCGTGGACTTTCAAGAAATACAAAGGGCCCTGCATTATTTATATTCACTTTTTTAACTGTGAAAGGCGGCTTCGAAAAGAGCCTTATTTTTTTTGATTTTTGTTATTTTGTATTGTTTTTGTTTTTTTATACACGACACACTAGGAGAGGATGGGAAAGGAGGGTAAACCACAGGGATAAGAAAGGGCAAGCTGAGAGAGAGGAAGATGTAGAGTGGGTTTTATTTGGGTAGTGAGCAGGTCTTCTCATGCTGTGAGACAATAGTCTCAAAAGCACTCCGAAGTCGGTCCCCCCGGCAGAGTACTGTGTCACAGTACATACATACAACTGTGACCCTCGAAAGGTAAGGGTCATCAGAATTCTGTATAGCCTGTGAGGCAGCTTGAGGGAGACGCTGTCCCACAGAGGTGTTCCTTGTGGTGACAGGATCAGAAACGGAGGATGAAGTAGAGGCAATCGACCTACTACGCTCTTCGCAAGGTACAACCTGGTGAATGGCCCCAGTGTGGAATGAGTTGAGGTGTCACTTCATGGTAGTGGTCCCAAAGCTGTACGAACCATGCCTCCCGCGACTGAGTACCATTTTGTACTCATTGCAGGTGACACAGTTCGCACGAGTCTTAGGACCATTCCCATGAACGGTAAACAACCGCCACACCCAAGAATCACTCTGAGGGCAGGTAGTAGGGATTTCCTCTACCTCATTCTCATCATCCTCTTCTTCCTCCTCTGTATCCTCACTCCTGTTCCCCTCTTCAGGCCCTTGGGGAGATGGTGGTGGTGGTGCTGAAGCAGATGAAGCACCAGGTGGCAATAGTGGAGCCATGGATGTCATCGGCTTGGAGATGGAAATCTAAAAATCTGCAAAGTTTGCAGCAAAATGCAGTGTGCTCTGTGGAATAGCCAGAAACACAATGAGAATAAGCTCTAGGGCATGGTCTTTTATTGGGGTGCTTGTACACGGTTCGCGGATCATGCACGCCGTCCGCATGACAGATCCAACACCAAAAAAGGTTCAAAAAGTCACAAAAACTATGTGGAAACTTAAGATTAGTATGTGGGATTTGTGGTATGGTGAGTTTTTAATGAGAAATATTGTGGATTACTTGGAAATGTACTTTTAAACTGTTCAGGGACACGAACAGTGTCCGCATTCAGAGCACGCGATCAGCGTGGGTGCGGTCACATGATTGCTTCATGAGCATGTTCGCTAAGGAAGCTGCCGTCCGCAGGACACCCAATGTACAGACATTGCTTTTGCGCATGCGCGTTGATTTTCTACGGACAGTGTTCGGGTTCTGAACTAATTAAAAGTGCATCACACGTAAAACGAACAGTTACGGACAGCCGTTTGTTCTTAGCACAGTTTAACTTACTTGCGAACAATACGGACGGAGATAGCATCCCCACCATACCTCCATTTTCATTTATTTACGAACAATTCAGGACACCACGAATGTTCTTAGAACAGTTTCAACTTGCTAGCGAACACTACGTACAGGCATAGTGTTCTTAAGGACACCTCCATTTTCGTTTATTTACGAACATTTCAGGAAACTATGAGTGTTCTTAGAGCAGTTTCAACTTGCATGAGAACATTACGGACAGATATAGTGTCTTCAGGACACTTACATTTTCATCTATTTCCGAACATTTCCGAACAACCGCGCTGTCCGTGGACACCTAAATTGGTTTTAACAAAAAGAACTGAAACTAATTACAACACAATATAAAAAAGTAACTTTATTTGACATATATTAACAATTTATGACTGAGAAGGTGGGGCAGAAATGGAAACAAAAACAGGAGAATTAAGGATTTCAACATAATTGGGATCAGGTGAAGAAGGGATGGAAATGTCATCAAAACGTTTTGGTCTATGGAGAGGGTTTGGGGTTAAATGAGTGGGATATGGTGAGGGGGGACAAGTACAGGTGGGACAATGGTATCTTGTTTTTAGTTTTAAGTGATCTTCCACACATTTTTTTAAATTGGTAAAATTTGCCATAAATTGGTCCATTTTTTCATTTATGTGTTCCAGAGTGTTATCCACCGCTTCTTTTTCTGTAGTAGTTTCAATTTTTGTATGGTCTGTACAAAAAAAAGTATATGTTAAATGTATACAAAATAATATTTATTAATTGGTTTATATAGTAAAGTGTGTACCATTAGGTGCACTATCTTCTGACATTTCCTCTCGTGTGAAATGCTCCTCTAGACACTCCAGAATACTACAACTTTCTGTGGGAAAAACAACAAGTAATATATTTTTTTTATCTAATACAAAAAGTTTATAAATATATGAGTAAAATGAAGTGCACTTACTATTTCAGGTAAGATATGTGATGAGTAGTCTATACGTCTGGTCTTGCTCTTAGTTGTGGAGTGTCTGTGAGGTAATTATGTTGGAAGCCACTTTATCTTCTTTTGGTATATTCCATTTTAGAACATATTGTATTTAAATGAATGGTTAGTGTGTTACATATATGGGTTACATTTATTAAGTATTACTACATATACTTTGTATGTGTGCTGCTTTGTGAATTTGTTAAATGTTCCTATGTTATGTCCTGATGTCCTGGGTGTTAGTCTTAGCAGTGCACGGTGGTGGCGCGAGTTATGCTTGCTTAGCTTACCATAACTGGCGAATTTCAGGGTTTTTTTGGTTTTACTTGGAACCATAACGTCCCTTTAACAAAGTTTTTTCACTGAATTTCATAGGTTTTTAGTAGAGCAACTTAACCATAACGTCCCTTTAACAAAGTTTTGTTCACTGAATATATATATATATATATATATATACTTCTGTCTGATTTTTCTCCTTTCTTCCTTTTTTTCATTCTTCAGATGGTTCCTCCTCTTGACATTCATCTGGCTCATCAATCAGTCGTAAAGCGTGTCTGGGGTGACAGCTTTTCAACTTATTGATGTGGACCCATTTTTCTTTCAACAGTTCTCCTTTGGAGATGTGGATCTTCTAGGCGACAGGTGAGATTTTGTCTACAATTTCAAAGGGGCCACACCTGGAATGTAGGAATTTCAGCTCCTTGGTCTGGTCCTCTAAAAATTGTACAAGTAGACCCTGTCTCCTGCTTGCTATTCTTTTTTAGTAGTCTTTAAATTGTAATGGGTATTTTTTCAGATTCTCAACATAATCATGGGTTGTGGACGCGTTAATCAGTGTCTTCTCTTGTGTTCTGTAGAGCAGATGCTGGGTTAGCACAATTTTTTGTCCAGTAATTAGCTTAAATGGAGACATTCTGGTTGCAGAAGATGGTTTAGAACTTATGGGCATCAGGACAAGCGGTAGTCGGATGTCCGAACTAGGCCCAGAGTCTGTCACAAACTTCTTAAGAATGCTCACAATTGTTTTATTGCACTTCCCAACTCCCCCACCAGAGTCTAGGCGGTAGGCAATGTGGAGTTTTCTCTTTACCCTAAGTATCTCCATCATCTTTTTCATCACCTCGTTGGTGAAGTGACTTCCTCAATCCAACTCAATCCTTTGGGGAAGGCCAAAGCACGAAAAAATGTTGTTGATCATCAGTGCAGCTGGTGTTTCTGCCTTGCAATTTGGGTCCGGGAGACATTGCACCCATTTAGTAAACAAGCATGTTACTGTTAACGTGTACTTATTTCCCCTAGAGGAGTGAATCACGGGCCCGATGAAATCTATTTGTAAATCTGACCAAGGCAGTGCCATCACCCTTTTCTGGAGGTGAGCTTGGTGTGTGAGTGAACTTGGCTGAAACTGTTAACATGTACACATAAGAAAACCCTTCAAATATTGGTAGAGGTCCTGACCCATGTGTGGCAAGTATACAACCTCTCACAAGATTTCCAAAGTAGTATGAAACCCCTGATGACTGGCTGTGGCCGTGTCATGGGTGTGACTTAGCATCAGGCTTCGGAATGAGGTAGGTACCACCCACTGGTCACATCCAGATATGGATCTCCTTACCAACAAACCGTCTTGGATTCGGAACATTTTGGGGAACTTCATCAACACCCGGAGATCCTCTTTCCTGATGTAATTGGTTTTGGTCAGAGGAAAATTCACAGGGTCTTCAATGTGTTGATAAAATTTACAAATAATCGGATCCCCTTTTTGTGCATGATCAAATCAGCATCTGGGGTCTCCTTACTCCAATGGGCAGTTGAGAGTTCATTTTGGGCAAGTGTTTGGGACCTGGTGATGGCAGCGACCTGGATTTCCCCTAACAAGGACTCAATCTCAAGGAGATCCCCCTGGATGCTTCCGGTCTCGGCCAACTCATCAGCCAGGTAATTTCTGGTTTTGTCTGGTCTCTCTATTCTGGAATGACCCTTGATCTTCTTCCAGTAGATGGTCATCCCATTAGAGGTGACCAAATCTTAAATGGATTGTATTAGTTTGCCATGCTTGAGTGGTTTATTGTTTGTACACAGCATGCCTCTCGTTTTCCAATGAATCAGGCGCTCCACGAACCTATTCCGGACATAATCTGAATCAGTGATTATGATCAGTTCATGGAGTCGGTGTTGCACGGCAATGTGGATGGCCTGGGGAACTGCCATCAACTCTGCCACTTGACTTTGGGGACTGATATTGTACCCGGCAGAGGGGTCAGGGGCATCATTCACCCAGGCATTCCCAATGGCAGCCACCAGCTCCTTTTCCCCATTGTTATCAACATAGTAGGAGCACCCATCCATATAAACTGTGGGCATCCCCCGACACGTGTCTTCATCATAGATTTTGTGCAAGGAATTCAGGTAGGCCTCCATTTTGTCTGGAGTTTTCAGACTTTCGTCCTTCAGACATTTTTCTTGGGCACAATCATGCAAGTCATCCAAACCTTGCGCGAGGGGCTCTTCTTGTTTTGGCCATATCTGACCTCCACAGGAAAGCCTTGCAAGGACATAATCCAGGTAGTAATTCTGGATTTACTCGCATTCCCTGCCTGTATTCTGTCACTTTGAAGGTATTGAAAAGGCTTTGTGGAGTCTCAGTGATGATGTGCTCCCCCTGGATGAATGGGCAGTAAGTTTTCAATGCCCACACCATTGCCAGGAGTGCTTTTGCACAATCGTTGAATTTTTCCTCCACAGAGAATAAAGTCTTACTTACATAGGAGATGACTTTATTTACCTTGCCATGCCTCTCGTATAATATTGTTAAGCACATATTGGAGAACCCTTTCTCCAAGAAGAACTCCTTGTTTTTGATGGGGGTCAGCTAGACAAGGTGCTTGTGAGAGGCTTCTCTTCAGTTGTGTCACTGCGTTTAATAAATGGACCAGGGGTCTTGTGACCTCTGCGCAATCCTCATTGAACTTTCTAATGTAATTAGTCAGTCCAAGAAGACACCTTAGTTCAAGCAGAGTTGTGGGGTCTTTCAGTTTAAGTAGTGCTTCCACCTTTTTTGCCTGGGAACAGAGACCGTCAGGGGTGATTTCATGCCCTAAGAAGTTCACGCTGGCCCTACACCACTGCGCCTTATGGAAGGACAGTTTTGCTCCAGCTTTCTTCAACTGATTCCCGCTGTGTTACTCCACAGTTGAGCTTTTAATTAGAACATCATCCACATAGACCAGGTCACCCTTTTCACCCAAGTCGGGCATGGCCTTGTACAGAAAGATGTTAAATTCATTGCCCGAGTTTATATAGCCAAAGGGAGTTTGGGTCCATGTGTACTGCTGCCCCCCGAAGGTGAAGGCCAGCTTGTACTGGTCTTCCCTACTTATGGGTACTGTCCAGAATCCATTGGTCAGATCAATGGCGGTGCATACCTTTGACCCCTGGATCGGGGCCAGTCCCTTGTCAATGTAGGGAAGAGGCCATTGGGACGTATGGACCCATTTGTTCAGCTCTGTAAGGTCTGTGCATAGTCTCCATTGGCCATTAAGTTTTAGAATCCCCAGTACCGTATTGTTAAAGGTTCTGTGGACTGGACAAATTATCCCACAGGACTCTAGGTTCTTTATAATTTCTGTGAGGGACTCCATAGATGCGAGAGACAACCGATATTGCTTCACGAATATGGCCATCATCCAAGGGTACAAGGGTATGGATGTAGAATGTATCTCGGTGTGACCACAGTCGTACAAATCCACAGCAAATATTTCTTGAAAATCTAAAAACACCTGCTTCAGCTTTTATTTTTGCTCCTCAGTCTCACAGGCATCAGTGAGGCTGACCCATTCCTCATCCATCTGTCTGAAGCCTGGAAAGACCTGAAGTTTTGCAATCTCTGTGGTATCCTCCAGCTCCGTGGTGAGCTCTCTGGTTAGGGTGTTGACCTGGACAGGAGGTTTCAGATAGGAGAGGGAGTCACTGTGGATCTGGAATATCACTTCATCCTTCCTGATGTCACAGGCCACCTATTCCCCCCAGTAAGGGCAGGAAGAGTACACCAAGAAATTCCCCCCTTGCCGGGTAAAGATCTTTTATGGTGGTATGTCATCGTCACAGTCATAGCAGTCAGTGGGGATCGGTCCTATGATTTCATTCCCTAAGTCAATGGACAAATGTTGGTCATCAACTGCCTTTCCAATAAAGGGTCGCTGTCATCCACCCCTATTGGAATGGTGTTGTTTGTTAAGTCAAGTAATGGTGTTGGGCTCAAGCTCAACCCCTGCTGTTGGAGATGGTGATTTAAATGTGCATATGCATCCAGGTTTTGGAGTTTCTGTTCTCTCTTTATTTTTAGGGAGATTGGGATCCTGGGATGGCAACCTCCTCTCCAATTTGAATTTCAACTTCATATGGTAGCAATTAAGCTGATCAAAATGCCTTTTCAGGATTGTCAAAGCCCATGGGGTCGCCCCCCAGTCGGGACCAGGTTTTGCAATTAATGAGGTCCAAATTAATTGTGAATCGATTGAGAATGTCACTGCCTAATTAGAATGCAGAGGGGACATCTTGCATGACCCAACAATTATGCCCTATGCTTTTATCACCAATGGATATTTTTAGCATAGCTAGCCAGGAGATGTTTGGTATTGGGGTTTTCCAGTCCCATTTCCCACTTGTCAATCAATTTAAATGTGGTAATGGTCTGATCTTTTGGGAGTTTCCTGAATAACGCTTTGCTGATGAAGCTTTTTCCATTATTCAGGCATACTCTGGCGAGAACAGGCACCCCATCCCATTTACCTGAATGGGGAGGAACAACTGTTCAGCCTTTTTCTGAATGTCTGCCAAGCTTTCAGCTGGTTTCTCTTCATCTTTTATCATGGGATTTGGCTTTTCAAATTGTGGAACTGTATAAAACTTCAGGGTACTTCTTTCCAGTGTGGAATGCCACTTAGAACTGTAAGGAAGGTTGATTTTCAGGAATGGAGAAGGGTTCCCGTCACCAGTTTGTTGTCCTACAGCAATTACAGTGATGTTGGGGACTTCTTTTTCCTGAAATGGAACTCAGGATGCTGCTCAACCATGTGGCATGTGCCATTTAGGCTGACATAGTTGAACGCTCTGTTTTAATTTTATTGTACGGTTAGCCTGAGTCCAGAGGACCTTGTTCACACTGTCTATTAGTGGAGGCAACCTCCAATGGAGGTAATTCCCTAAGAGACAGAGGGTCCCCTATGGAGTCACGACTATAACCGGGTGTTTCACCTTGTGTCGCCCAATTTTGATCTCCAGATCCGCAGTCCCTTCGACGGGAATATCATTCGCATCAAAGTTCTGGAGCTGTCCAGGAAGAAGTGTGATGGGAATTTGGTGACTCTCACCCCTTCCTGAATTAAGTTGCTCAAGTGCCCCTTTGGACAGAAGAGTGGCTTGGAATCTGGTGTCCACCGGCGCTGAAATTGCACACTGCCCTTGTACCTGGACGGGGCATAAAACCTACCTTCCTTCTCCTCCAGGGGGAAAAGGAAATAGGCCTTTTAGGTCAGCTGGGCAGTTCATTTCTTTATTTTAGACTCCAACACCTGGGAATCTTGGGCCATTTTTTGTGTCAGAGTTTGGGAATCTGTGAAGAAAATTTGGCATACTGAGATTTGCGAGCTTTTGTAATCCACTCTTCCTTTGGTTCTGTGCTGTCCCCCTTTTCCCAGAGACAGTCACTTGAACCGGTTTGGGGGGAGGATCCCACTTTTGTTTCTGAGTTCTCAGGATGCCATTTCTGGGGATCAGGGATAGGCGTTGCTAGGTAAGTCCCCATACCTACACAGTAAGAGCTATGGTCTATTGGGACCCATTTTTCTTTGGGAGCAATCCCCCCATCATTGAAAGAGAAGACTTTCTTCCCAGAATCCTCCAAGGATTCTTCCCCTTCAAACCGGAGGATGTGGACTTCCTCCACAAAATGAGTCTTCTTTGTCTCTTTATTTCTCCTACTTACCTTCTATTCCCTAGGTTGCTGCTTTTCTGGAGTAGGCGATTTGGGTTAAGGTTCACAGGTTTCTGGGGGCTTTTCACAGACTTCCTCTAAGCCTTTGCATCCCCTTCCCCCTGAGCCTCCTCCTCTGGAACCTGTTGGTTGTCGGGGTTCTCTCCCCGTCATTGTTTTTCTATGGTGCCAGACCCTGAGTTCGAGCAGTCATGTTCATCTGAGGGTTCAGCTGAGCCCCCAACACGCGGCTCAGGTCTTGGGTCATGCTCTGGACCTGGTGCTCCAGTTGTGACACCCTCTCTGGCTGCTCTTTGCTGCTCTAGGGAAGGGTAACTGTCCCTTCTCCCCGAGTAGCCTTGATATGGAAGGTTTCCCTGGTAGCCCTCCATTCTTGGCCTTCCTTCTGCCTGATTTGGGGGTCTAGACTCCTGAAAGCAGGAGGGAGAAAGGAGGGTTGTTCTGAATGTTGGGGTTTTTAGTGTACCTGGGGAAGAAATTTAAACTAGAGGGTGTAAGATTACTGCCCTCCTGAGGGAAGTTTGGATCGAAGTTTCCTGAGGCCGTACTCCCCTGATTGGGTGCCCCCCTGGGCCAGGGAAGTCCATACATACCCCAGGATGGGTCTATTCCCCTTGGCCCTGGGGCTGATGTAGGTGGCAGAGTCAGGTGACACATTTGTTGGGTACCCTGCCTGGCTACCACCTGCTTGGGACCAATCAGAGAGTCTTCTCTGCCTCTGGTTTGGCTGGTTAGTGGGAGGTGTATTTTTAGACCCCCCCCACTTCTAGGTCCAAAATGGGGGTAACATTCACCTCCGCCACCTTGGAAGCAGTGGGGGTGGTTCGGTTTGCTTGGGATTTTTGGGGAAATTCTTATTTCTACTGGCTTTTGGACCTCATAAATCTGGGTAGCTTGCTCTATTGCCCAGTCCAGGGTCCTTTCCTCGTGGAAGTCCCTAACCAACAGCATCATAATGTACTTAGGGGGTGCATGGAAATAGGTATTGATGAACTCCCTACTGTTTGTGCACACCCACTTTGTGGTTTGTGCAAATGCCTGCTTCAATTCCTGGACAAACTCCCTCAGGGCCTAATCCTCTCTGCACTGCAGGTTGTAGGCCACCTTGCGAACCTCTTGGGGATTTTTGGCGCACAGAGAAGTGCTTCAAGATGGTCACCCTATAGGTAGACCACCTTGAATGGTTCTGATCCTTCAGCCCAGCAAAGAAGCTGGAGTATTCTGGGGAGAATGTCCATTTGGCAAACTCCATAGAATTATGATCATTTTTAATGCCAAATTACGTCATCATCTGGTCATACAGCACCCAGACTGAGTACTTAGCATTTTTATGGTACAAGGTCATGAAGTTTCTAACGGCTTTTATCTGTCTAATCAGGTCTTTCACCAGAATAGTGTTTTGTTTGGAAGCCTTTTCTTTCTGCTGCACCTGAGTCCATTCGCCCTCAGACTCAGAGCTGCTACTATTTGAGGTCCCATCCCTATCCTCTAGGCGTTCCTTGATTCTTTGAGCCTGGGAGTCTCTCCCAGAATGACAGGGCCTAGTCTCTTCTCCCCTGTTGCATTGTGGACTCTCTGGGTCACTTCCCTGGGACTCCCTCTTTCGCATAGGGGAGTAGTCATCTGACTACTCCCTTCTTCTGAGGTTGGTGGAGAACTCCCCCCACCTCCCTGATTGGGTGGAGGTTTTCAGAATACTCTTTTGGGGCCTAAACTCAGAAGCATTTTTATCTGCAAAGTGGACCAGGTGGTTCTTTGTATCTGATGTTTCTGCCAATCTAACTTCCTGATTTTCTCTTCATATGAGTCTTCTTGGTCAGATACATTGGCCACAATATTTTTGAACCTGAACAGGGAAGCACGCCCATCTATCTCTGATGGATGCTGGCCTGCTGGCTCAATCATGCTGAGCCTAGTTGAGTCCGGCTGCCTCATGGTTCCCAGTTCTTGTGAACCCGTGGACATGAAGTTAGCAGTGCCTTGCACATATAGGGTGGTAAGGTGGCTTGGGATCCTTGGTACACAGGGCATCACACAGTGTCAGGGGTTCCCCTGACACTCTCTAACTGTTCAGGGGTTCGTCAAGTCCTTATTTAATCTAGCACACTCTGTTTATACCCTCTCGGATTTCTCTTTCTCAGCCACTATTTCTTGTTAGTATAATAATAATAATAATAATAATAATAATAATAATAATAATAATAATAATAATAATAATTAGTATTTATATAGCACTACGAACCCTCAGGTATCTGAGCACTGCTTATTATTACCCACGGTGTGAGGTGCTTATTTATCAACCTCAGAAGGATGAAAGGCTGAGTTTGGCCCTGCCGGGATTCGTAACCTGCATCAGCAGGCTCTGCACAGATGTCAAAGCAAGCGCTCTGCTCGCTGTGCTATTGGACCGGCTAGTATGCAAAGGCCTGAGCCTTGTGCTCTGCTATCAGGGCTTGATTGACTTCTATGACCTTCCCTTGTGCTACTACTTGGCTCTGAGTCCCCTGTTCACATTGCAAAGGGCAACATTTTATTTCTGGGCTTCTTGTATTGTTTGGGAGTACTCAGACCATTTCTGTTGCAGGAGATACATCTCCTCACTCTGATAATGTTGTGTCTGTATTGTCTGCTCTAGATCATGTTGTATTTGCCTTATGTGCCCCATTAACTTTTCATTCTCTACTTTTTTGTTAGTCAGTTCCTGAAAACATGACTCACTTCTCTCCAGGTCTGTTTTTAATTTGTACACTTCCTGGCATAGGGCATCTTTTTCCTGATACAGTGCACAATACTGTTCACTAAGGTTATCTCTCTGTTGTTTTATAGCGCCTAACTTCTGGTGTGCCTGGTCAAAATGTGGTTGGGAATGGACCTCTTTCATGATTAACTTGCTATTCTCCTCTTCCAATTGCTTGATCTGATTTTGTAATGCAATCATATCCTCTAAGCAGGTTTTATTCTATACCACTTGTTGGTTCAATGTTAGTTGACTCTCTTTCAGGGAATCAACCCTTTCCTGGCACTCCTCTTTCAGAGCAGACAATTGGGCCTCCTGTTTTGAATTGTTTTGTTGTTTTACTGCCAACTCCTCCTTGAGCTGCTTGATGAGGTTTCCTAATTCTAACTCAGAATTCTGGCTCTCTTGCATTTTCCCCTTGTCCACGGAGGTTATACTTTCTTGGTACCTTTTTTCCATGACTACCACTGTCCTGCCACACATCCATACTTATAGAGGTCACCTGTTGCATCATACCAGATAGCCAGGCTTCCTGTTTTTGTTCTGCCAATACCCCTCTAATGAACAATTTGGACAGAAGGTGCTGCCTAGCCATATTCATTTCCTTGGTGCTCATTATGAAGAGTGTTCTTCCTTTGGTTATCTGTGCAAGGACAAAATCTCTACCCTGCTCCTACCTAGTTTATGGTTACATACTTTATTTTGAGACACAGCCTGATTCTTAGAGTACATGTTTTGGATGGTGCCTTTACAGTGTAACACAGCTTTCAAGACACTAAATTTAACACTACCTTCAATGGGTTAGTCTGGTGTGTTCGACTGTCACGGGTGAAAACTCTTACCTCAATCATGACACGAGCCCCCACTTTGTCACTGTTTTATAACACAGTACACTCCAGTCAGCGACTCCTTCCGTGACAATGAATGTGGCGCACAATAAAAACGCTTTTTATCTTCAATAGACTATGGATTCTTTCAGTTACATCAAGACTAATTTATTTGAGGCAATACTTTAATGACTATGATTATTAAAGAAAGACACTAAGGACAAGGGGGTGGGTTAATTTCAAATTTCAACCAACTTGTACCGTGAATTTCAATGGGGGAATTACTTGATATACTTCAAAATGATGGTAAGAATTATACAGACAACCTAGAGATTTATTGAAGGAATACGCTAACATACACAGGCTAATATGGATTCTTCTATGGGAAGGTGAATACATTATACTGGCAATTTGGGACTTTTAATGGGATTTTCAATGGGGTTTCAATGGGATTTTCAATGAGGCTTGTTTTACGAAAAGGGAAAGGTTTATATAATTTAGGGTGGGGTGGTTTGCTAACTACAAGTAAGCCTTGGTTTGGGATTCTGGGAATCCAGCTGGATCTCAGGACACTCTGGACAGTCAGTACACTCTCTTGGATGGGATTCTAGACTGCCAGCAGGATCTCAGGGCACTCTGGACAGCTAGGCAAGGGGTCTGATTTCTCAAGGATGGTATGGTTCAGCTGCCTCCTCTCCGTCCTCCTTCTCCTGTCTCTCCAAATGTCTGTGTGTGTCCCTGTAACCTAGTATAGTCCCCCCTGATATAGCACAAATGACATCACCCACTTTACAATCTAGTGGTAGTACTCTATAACTACTCCTGCCCCCAGATAGGACAGTTTCCCATTCCCCTCTTGTCCCCCTGGCATTATTGTTCCAGGGGAGGGAGCAGCATCTGTCTGTTTGACTTTTATTACAGTTCTTTGTTGTCAAATCAAATTTTTATCAAATTTTTATCAAACTGAGTTATGCCTCATAACTTCAAACTTATATTCACCCGGCCATGTGAACAAGATATACAGTTGTGTCTCGTCATGGGGAATTAGGTAAGCTGATCGCCACTTCCGTGCGAGGTAGCATGGCCCTTTGGCGCAATTTTGTCCTTTTCATAAAATATATAACAGTTAGAACTCTTCAACTGATTAGGCATGTTCATAATCTCATTTTCCATCTTTCCATCAAATCTAATGCTTGTCACATTTTTAAATAAGCCAGAAACTAGTGTTTACTGGCCATTTCAGTCCACAAAGTTCCAGGAACATGCACTTAGTCTCTAAACAACTGCTGGGAAATCACATGGAAAAATAGTAGAAAAAGAAATTACTTCTTATTATGAGTGCTGCAAAAAATGCCTAAAATTAAATAATCCTTGAATGTCAATTTGGAGGATCTGTCACATATGGGAGGGCGGTACTTCATCCCCCACAGCCAGGTGACCAGAGATGTTTATTCCACCCTTTGAAGTTTGTCAGTTTGTCCTTGGCAGTGGGTACAGAAGGAACTCACACTTCCTAGTCAAGCTCTATTCACACTTGCATTCTTTGTCCTCCCTGAGCCCCCTGCCTTAAAGTCTGGCAGAGCGGGGAATTATGACGCCCTTAGTCACATCACATAACATTGTGGAATAGTTCACTTATAGGTGCAACTTGGTCAGGGAACGATTAACAAGCCGTAATAAGCTGATGCAAACCAACGTCTCAGCTGTTTGGAAACTCAACAATAATGACCACAATTCTCATTATGCAGTCTGTTTGACACCAGATAAATCTTGTTACAGTCATGTGATAGCAAAAAGAACACCTGCTGGCAAACAGCAGATTCTTGTTCAATCCAGCACTGTTCCCCGGCACGGTTTACCGCTTCAAAGACGCTGGGGGTTGTCATGGTGATGGTGGTACCCGATTCATGTCAGACGCGGTCCGTCTTCACGGCCATTTCCCATTTGACGGATCAGGTGATCCAATATAGGGACCACCCCACTTGGAGAGGTGATTCTGAATTTGGCTCAAACTCAGCAGTGTTTTTGCTTTTCTTGTCAACAAACTATTTGTTTCTGACCTCGTTGTCTGGATTTATCTTGTCTACCCCTCATATCAGATAGTGCATACCTGGTTTTTGACGCAGAATGCTATATCGTATTGTCTTGCTTCATGGATTGTTTTTGGTCTTGCTCACACCACGCCAACTCAGAACACACTAAGGACTCCTTGGATTTTCAAGTACTCTTGTCATTCCTGTCCATACTTTACAAATCCGTCCTACCTTGGAACCGCTTCATGTGTCTGTCAAGGGTTGGTGGCGGTATTGCTTTGTTCTCCGCTCTACTCACATATCATCACTGCACGGAATTGCAAAATAAGGACGAGAGATGCTTTGCTGTAATTAGGCATCCTCGTACCGGCGGTGCAAGAGACAGTGCCATTTGACTAGAGACTCCCGTTCTGCACGTCTCTTGTCAGGGTTAGGCATCCTCGTGCCGGCGGGTTACAGGTTTTCTGCCATCTGGACCAGCCTTTTCTTCTTCATCTGCAAGCGTTGAATTCTCCATCCAGACCTCTTCTCGGAACAAACACATCATCGGAGTTGGTAAGAAAATCAAGGTTCTTGAAACATTGCGTACCATAGTTACTAATTCTTTCTTTAAAGTCCATATCTGTTTACAGGGTTCGGCCATCTGGTGTCTTAAGGGTATCTGACTTGTTTGAGTGTTCTTCTGTGTCAACTACCCCCAAAACAGGTTAGTTCTCAGAAATACACATTGACTTCTATAGAAAAAGAACGACTGTACTGGTTGACATTGTGTCTTTTTTCCTTACAGCCACTGGTGTCCCATGAGGTCCAAACACATCTTTCGGTCAATAGATCCTTTAGGTTATTTAAGTTGGAAAACATAAAGGTTACGTTGACAGGAAGAACTCGTCTGCTACACAACCGGTTCAACTGTCGAGCTGGTTCCTCATTTCCATTGGTTGTGTAACGGAGATCGGACAGAATTACAGTGGGAGGCAAGGCTTTCAATTGAGAAGTTTCCTGCCCGAGCTAAAAAAAACTCTGGTATTCTAAGCCTCTTCCAAGGTGATTGAAGTCTTGAGGGGGGGAATACATAATGTACATGGCTTTAGACAACACCCCACCCACAACATATTTCACTGTTATTTCTGTGCGAGCAAAGCTATCATTTCACAGTGGCTTTTAAACATAATTTTTCTTTATTTCACATGTGTACAAGCCATTTTTCATCTAACGTTTGAAATGCTGTTCTGTAGGTCATGGGATTCTCTAATTTGTCCTTTTTGAGTGAGCTTGCATTTGCTGTTGGTCCATTGACACGGAGGGGTAGGCTCCCTGCACATGGCTCTTTGATTTTACTCTGAATAAAAGAAAAAGCCAAGCCGTTTTTTTCATTTGCAGTGTTTTGGAGCACTGCTGTTCACATGAAAGGGAAAACAAAAGCTGTGTCTGGTTGCAATGTTGAACTCCTTGCCCCTCAGGTGAATTAACAGTAAGACAGGGCCTTTTTTGGATGTAGTGAATACTTTTTGGTATTCAGATGAAAGAAAAGCAAATGCAGGACCGTTCTTGGTGAGATGTTCAAATGCTTGCCACACATGTGCCAGGGAAAGCAGAACACAGCTGTTTTCGGTGGCAATGTTTAATGCAACTTTTCAGGTGACATGTATTTCTGTTTAGGGCCTGTAAATGCTCCCCACACATCCAAGAAATTCTTTTCACCAACCCTGTATTGCAGAAATAGGCACAGATGTCCCTGAACATCTGAAGTGTCCGTGAACATCACAGGACTGCCCGCCCAAACATACAGACTTTGGGGGTGAAAAACACCAGTTTTTTCAGCTTCTCATGGCCATATCCCATCCCATTCTCATGTCCTCTTACATTCCCAGAGATTGTTTGATGAGTTTGACAAGTGCAATGTTGTGGTTTTTATATGTTTTTATTGCAGATATATATATAATATATATATATATATATATATATTCAGTGAAAAAACTTTGTTAAAGGGACATTATGGTTAAGTTGCGCTACTAAAAACCTATGAAAGGGACGTTATGGTTCCAAGTAAAACCGAAAAACCCTTGAAATTCACCAGTTATGGTAAGCTAAGCAATCATAACTCGCGCAACCACCGTGCACTGCTAAGACTAACACCCAGGACATCAAAGATGACATCACAAATGTCATTGATGACATCACAAAGTAGTACACATACATATTATATGTAGTAATACATAAGAAATGTAACCCATATATGTACCGCACTAACCATTCATTTAAATACAATATATTCTAAAATGGAATATACCAAGAGAAGATAAATAGGCTTCCAACATAATTACCTCACAGACACTCCACAACTAAGACCAAGACCAGACCTACAGAGTACTCAGAAAATATCTTACCTGAAATAGTAAGTGTACATCATTGTACTCATATCTTTATAAACTTTCTGTATTAGATTAAAAGAAAAAATATTTTTCTCACCGAAATGTCTAGTACTCTGGAATGGCTAGAGGAGCACTTCCCACATGACGAAATGTCAGAAAATAGTGAAGCTAATGGTACACACTTTACAATACAAACCATTTAATTGTTATTATTTTATATATATTTAACATATATATTTCTTTTTGTACAGAGCATACCAAAATAGAAAATATGTCTGAAGAAACTGTTATGGAAAACACACTTGACAGTTTAAAAGAAAAAATTGATTTATTATTGAGCAATTTTAATAATTTGAAAACTTTTGTTGAGGATAATTTTAAAACAAAAACCTCATACCATTGTTCCACATGTACTTGTCCCCCCTCACCATATCCCAGTCAATTATCCCCAAACCCTCTCCATAATCCAAAACGTTTTGATGAGACTTCCATCCCTTCTTCACCTGATACCAATCATGTTGAAACCCCTAATTCTCCTGTTTTTGTTTCTGTTTCTGCCTCACCTTCTCTGTCATAAATTATTAATATATGTGAAATAAAGTTAAATTTTTATATTGTGTTGTAATTACTTCCCATTTTTTATTTTTTAAAAACAATGTAGATGTCAGCGGACAGCGCGGGTGTTCTGAAATGTTCGTAAATAAACAAAAATGGAGGTGTTCTGAAGAACACTATACCTGTCCGTATTGCTCGCTAGAAAGTTGAAACTGTTCTAAGAACACAAGCGGTGTCCTGAAATGTTCGTAATTAAACGAAAATGGAGGTGTCCTAAAGAACACTATACCTGTCCGTACTGTTCGCTAGCAAGTTGAAACTGTTCTAAGAACACAAGCGGTGTCCTGAAATGTTCGTAATTAAATGAAAATGGAGGTGTCCTAAAGAACACTATACCTGTCCGTACTGTTCGCTAGCAAGTTCAAACTGTTCTAAGAACCCAATTGGTGTCCTAAAATGTTCGTAATTAAACAAAAATGGAGGTGTCCTAAAGAACACTATACCTGTCCGTAATGTTCGCTAGCAAGTTAAACTGTTATAAGAACCCAATTGGTGTCCTGAAATGTTCGTAATTAAACGAAAATGGAAGTGCCCTAAAGAACACTATATCTGTCCGTAGTGTTCGCTAGAAAATTTAAACTGTTCTAGAACATACGCAATGTCCAGAAATGTTTGTTTGATGTGTGACGCATTTTAATTAATTCAGGACCCGAACACTGTCCGTAGAACATCAACGCGCATGCGCAAACCAATGTCCGTGCATTTGGTGTCCTGCGGACAAGAGCTTCCTTTGCGCACATGTTCGCGAAGGGATCATGTGACCGCGCCCATGCTGATCGCGTGTTCTGAATGCAGACACTGTTCATGTCCCCGAACAATTTAAAAGTACATTTTGGAGTAATCCACAATATTTTTCCATAAAAACTCATCATGGCACAAGTCCCACATAGTAATCCTGAGTTTCTACATATCTTTTGAAACTTTTTGAACCCATTTTTGTGTTCGATCTGTCCGTGGAGAGCGCGCATGTCCGCAAACCGCGTACAAGCACCCCTATAAAAGACCACGCCCTAGAGCTTATTCTCATTGTGTTTCTGGCTATTCTTCAGAGCACAGCTATTTCTCCAGCAACTTGCTGATTCCACCATCGAGATGGCATCCCTGGCTGCAGAACTGCCACCTTCTGCTGCACCTGCTTCAGCACCACCCCCTCCACCACCATCACCTTCACAAGGGCCTGAAGAGGGGAACAGGAGCGAGGATGCAGAGGAGGAAGAAGAGGATGACAAGAATGAGGTAGAGATAATCCCTACTACCCGCACTAGACGTGAGTCTTGGGTGTGGCAGTTATTTTCCATTTATGGGAATAGTCCTAAGGCTCGTGCGAACCTTGTTATCTGCAATGAGTGCAAAATGATACTCAGTCGCAGGAAGCACGGTTCGTACAGCTTTGGGACCGCGACCATGAAGCGACACCTAAGGTCATTTCACTCTGGGGCTATTCGCAAGGTTGTACCTTGCGAAGAACGTAGTAGGTTGATTTCCTCTACTTCATCCTCCGTTTCTGATCCTGTCACCACAAGGACCACCTCTGTGGGACAGCGTCTTCCTCAAGCTGCCTCACAGGCCATACAGAATTCTGATGACCCTTACCTTTCGAGGGTCACAGTTGTATGTATGTACTCTGACACAGTACTCTGCAGGGGGGAGCGACTTCGGGGTGCTTTTGAGACTATCGTCTCAGAGCAGGAGAAGGCCTGCTCACTACCCAAATAAAACCCACTCTACATCTTCCTCTCTCAGCTCGCCCTTTCTTATCCCTGTGGTTGGTGTCCCCCTTTACCCTCCTTTCCCCTCCTCTCCTAGTGTGTCGTGTCGTGTCTAAAAAAACCCAAACAAATACAAAATGACAAAAATCCAAAAAATTAGGCTCTTTTCAGAGCCGACTTTCACAGTTAAAAAATAGAAGTGAAGATAAATAAAGCAGGGCCCTTTGTATTTCTTAAAAGTCCGCGGACAGTTCGCGAACATTAAAAAAATGGGGGTGCTACCCTATTGTTACCATTGCATTTTTCTCTGGGAGGAAGTGGTGGCTCTGAAAAGAACCTTTGGGAGGTGTTTATATGTCAAAAATTATAAATACTTAACACCTACTTCAAAATGGATGCTGTATTTCTAAAAAAGGTCGCAATGCATTTTGTACATTTCTCCGAAAAATCTGATTGCCAGCATAAGTAAAATGGACTCCATCTCTGCGAAAAATGTATGTACTACAAAACATAATATTTTCATTGTGAAAAGAGGACATGCCAAAATCTCTTAGAAATGCACAAACAGCCTTATTAACATTGCGCCTTGCTTTTTCCATTTGTGGACCAAATGAAGAAGAACGAAGCCATATTTGTCTCTGCGCAATCTGTGAAAATATTACTAGAGAATTAGGAAACATGTCCATGACTTTCCCAAGTCCTTCTTTCATAGCGAATTGCATGTGGAAATCCAAGATCTACAGCTACTCCACAGCTTTCTGCATGCACCTTCAACCAATGTATCCACGAATCTCCCAAAATCCAAACAATCTGTTTTCTGAAACACACAGCCATAGCTATCTGTTGTTCTCTCAGCAAAAAGAGTATCTGAGAAACTCTCTCCTGGCACAACACACCAATTAAACTTTCCTGATCAATCCCTTTCACTGCTCATTCTCATTTGCATGACTTCTGAACCCAAAAATCCCCGGATGTAACTCCCGATGTCCGCGAACTACCGCCATGTCCGCGGACATATCGTAACATGAACAGCCCTTCTACCATTTCCACTTCACTCTCTGTGCCATTCCCTCATTGGATGTAGCTAAGAAATCACATCACCATGCACCAATCACATTCAAGACCTCTACATCTAACTGCATCATCATAGATCATCACTGCAAATGTACTGTGTCATATCATTGGCAAGCACCATCTACAAGAAATACTGTACAAGTCTCCAAGATTTCTACTTGCAGCTCCATGCATATCCATATGCATGAACACAAACTACAAGTATGCGTATGTTCTGTACAGTACATGAACACATTTTCAAACTGACTTTTAGCTTGTGTAATCTGTTAATGAATCTACTGTCTTTTTTTCCAATTTCCTAAAATCAACTATCACTTATAAACCTTTATACTATTTACTTTCTTAATACACACACTATCAAATCATGTTAAACTAACATTTTTTAAATGAAATTTATAGGCTACATATATTGAAACAAAATTGCATGCATGCACACTTCCAATCTCATAAAATAATACTTATACAATTACATTTATTTATTTATTTATTTGATTACTTTAATTTAAGCATGACATTAAGGCACTATTACCTCGAACAGCTTAGTTACAAAATGGTATTCAGTGGTACATTATGAATTTCACAAGACATACTAAAGATATGTTGTTTGTTACAGTTACTCATTGCAATACAATTTGTTCATTAAGAACATATCATATGTATTGAACTGGCGCAATGTATCTTATCTGATTAAGATAGTTTTAGTGGTTTTAAGGAAGGCGCTGAGGATTTCAATTAAAAAAATCAATATCTAAATTAAAAACAATGCTATATACAAACAAAATTACTAATTTGTTTCTTTTACAAATGCAGTGAAGACCATTCTCCTGAAAAGAAGCAGCCGAATTTCAAGAACAAAGAAGAACCAAGAATTAAACTGCTCATTTTAGAAAAAAAGTAAGTAGAATATCACCATAATATTTGTATTATTACTCAAACATACTGTAAAGTTAATTCATGCTATTTCTGTGCCTAAAAATAGAGATTGTGCACCATTCTGTCCAAAAATCCCCATGTCTTAAAGAGCGATTTACAGCCAGAATGGCGCACAAATTCCTACTTTTGGACACACAAATTACCCAACTCAACCGCTAGAATTTTCATATTATAGAACAAAAAACTGTTTTTATTGTATACATTAGATTTAATATTTGTACTTCTCCACACCACTAGCTTATTTTTTTCTGTCATCTGAGTTTAGTAACATATTAATTGAAGAATACACATCCCTACTAGTTGTAGTTCCCAATGCACAATCAGACACCATTACATCCATCATCTTACTCAAACACTCATGCACACAGCACAAATACTTTGCAGAACACCCCATCCCATACCTTCTTTATTTTTTTCAACAGACCCTTAAGAATGCCTACCAAAAGTCAAGTCAGTAGAAAGCAACGCAGAAGTAGAGCAAATGAAAATAAAAGTGTCCAACATAAGCATCCATCTCTAGCAGAATTTGTAAAAAAAGTTCAAACAAAACAGCTAATACAGTCATTTAGTGAAACACAAGAAGTTTCAAGTACAATAACTTTGCCTTCTCTATCAAAATGTAAAACAAACCAAAAAAACAATTAACAGAAAATCAGCTATCACTACAGATAAAACTACTTCTTTAAATTTTAATATAGTGCAAAGTAAGCATACCAAGAAAAGTATTTTAGCCAAAATGTTCCTTCACAAAGTCCTTCAAAATCTTATAAAAACAGGAGAGATATTGCAATTCTTCTCAAAAGAAAGTTATTTATTTTAGTGTTAAACAAAATGAAACCACTAACAAAACTAATAACTAAATTACAAAAAAAGACTTTTCAATAAACGAAATGTCAACAGAAATAACTTCTTAAGTATCTGCAGAGGTGAATGGAGTCACACTACGAGCACAGAACCATACTTTAATGAAGAAGCATACAAACAAAAACAAACAAATACAATTGCCATACATAGCCGTGGTCGAGGTTATGAAAAAGTTAATAATACCATAATGGAACAAGAAGTAATCCTTACAAAAATATGTCCTGAAAACTTAGAATTACCCCTCCATTCAACTGAATCAGAACGTCTAGTGTACAAATGGCCATGCACGTCAATATGTAACATTCCTAAACAATTTTTCAAGTCTTTACGCCAATTCCTCAATCAATATGTAGAAAGCAAACACAAAATCAAAATTAAACTACTGCAAAATATGGATACCTGTCCAGTGCGCAAATACACAGGACTACAAGGACATTCATTGGCCTGCATTACAGGACTTACTTGTAAAACCACCTTCCATGATATCAAAAGAATATCAACACATCATTCAACTATAAGAAATCTAGTCTATAAACTGTACTATGCCAAAAGTCCTGCTTTAGTACTAGCAAATTTAAATAACATTCTTCTACACGGTACAGCGAAAGACCTACTTCAAGAAATTGACTATATTCAGGAAAAATATTTTGGAAGTGAAAGCCATTTGCAGAATGAAATAGCTTTAAACCAAATTAGCAACAATTCTACACATGGCAACCTTTTGCGAAACACATACAAAAAAGAAATACTAAAATTTAAAAGTACATCAGCTGAAGTACCAAACCATGTATGTGCATGTTGCCGCAGAACTTTTTATAAACGTAACATGAAAACTGTAGACCTATCATATAAAATAGAAGACAATGAAGATTCTAAATGGTTTGAATTAGCTCTCTACCTTGTAGCAGAAAACAAATATGAAATAAGTGACCTCTTAATACTACAAAACCAAACTCCTTCACGTGCTATCACAAATAACTTGGAATTATACCCACTACCAAAACCCCTACGACAACTTAATTTATATGAGAGCATCATAATTCAAACAGTACACCCATTTCAAGCAATAATACGCCTTCAACCAAAAACAGTAAAATTACCTCCCTCTGAATTGGTAAAAGGCATTTGTGGAAAAGTAGTTTATTTACCATTAGATCTAAAAGAAAATGTTCATACTCTAGGAGTGCAACGTCCAATGCAGCAATCTTTAATTATCTTAGTAAATGGAGTACCTACAAAAGACAAAAAAATATGGCAACAGCTGGTAGATTTACATAAAGTTAGACAAGCCTTACAATATCTTAAAGAGAATAATGAATATTACAAAGAAATTAATATTGAAGAAAACTTGAAAGATACAACTGAAATAATTCAAGAAACACAAGAAGCTGGTCAATTTGAGCTACTAGATTCTGCTACAATATCAAATACTTTAGACCATTATACAATTCATCCTTTGCACTCTAATGACACCATAGAAGATGCACTGGAAACATACCAAATGCGTCAAACAAAAGGATCACCAATCAGCATATGGGACAAAGTATAGCAGCACGTGCTTTTCCTCTACTCTTACCTACTGGCAAAGGAGGAAGGTATGATGATAGACCTATTCAAATATCAGCTTCAGAATACCGCTCATTAAGGATGTATTCTGAAGATCCCAGATTTAGACAAAATGTGGAATACATATTCCACCTACTCTTTGAAAGTGAACTAGCAACTTTATGTTACGGAGTTGCACACATATTAAAATCAGGATCCCACTTCCAAAATATGACAGCTACACAATTATTACAAAAAGTGCAACAAAAGTATGAGGTTTTACAATCAAATATTACAAATCTATTAGCAAATATGCGTGGTACTAAAGAGTACTGGTTTCGAAATCACAGAGATGTATGTTGTATGATCAGAAACCTTGGCCCACCCACTTGGTTTGTTACATTAAGTTGTGCAGAATATGCATGGGAAGATTTACATGATTTCCTACGCATATCAAATGGAAACAAAACAAATATAGATATACTAACACTTTGGATCCTGTTAAGGTTTCAAGATATTTTCACCATCACTTCATTGCTATGCTACATTTTATTTGTAATAAAACTGTTCCTCCCCTTGGAAAAGTGCAACACTTCTTTTGGAGAAAAGAATACCAAGCCAGAGGAGCACCACATATCCACATGCTTTTATGGATTAAAGATGCTCCTAAATTTGGTCAAGACAATGATGCCACTGTTTTACAGTTAATTGAAAAATATGTCACTTGTGAAATTCCATCAGAATCCACAAATAGTGATCTTCATGTACAAATTTTACAATTTCAAAGACATAAATGTGGCAAATGTTGTCGTTGCGAATACAAAAACAAAGGGAAATACTACACCAAATGCCGATTTGGTTTCCCTAGACCAGTTACAAATACATGTCAAGTGAACAACCCCATGTCTTCAGTTAGACATAGTGTTAAAGGTAAGTCACCTAAAAATACATATTACATAAAAAGAAAACAGGAAGAAAAATGTATCAATGATTATAATGCAATCATTGCCCACTTATGGAATGCAAATATAGATGTGCAGTACATTGCAGACAAGTCTACTGCAGTTGCACGATATGTCACAGCATACTTAACCAAAGCAGAAAAGACAGAGCTCCAAGACCTCTGGAATGACCTGTCATCAGATAAAACAGTGTCTCAGAAATTGTACAGCTTGGGCATAAAAATGCTCTCCCATAGAGAATGTGGATCATAGGAAGCAGCTGATCGTTTAACTGGTACTGCATTGTATGGTAAATCTGAAAATATAGTATGGCTAAGTCTTGGTCCAGCTAAATCTAGAAAAAGAGTTCTAAAAACAGACGAAGATATAGAAACAATAGCATGATCCCAACAGCCAAGACATTTTAAAAAACAATTTATTGGACACATACTACCCAAACAGAAGTAATACTTTGGAAACCATGTGTCTATACCACATAGCCCAAAACTACACATACAAAAATAATATAAAACCAGATGAAAAAAAGGTAAATACAGAGTGACAAACTGTGAAGGCAGCTTAGTTAAACTCACTAAACCAAATTTAATTAATCATATCAAATTGTCATTGAAGACTCCTCAACATAAAGAAATATATTACATGTCCCTGCTACAACTCTTTAAACCATGGAGAAAAGAAGAAGAAATACCAGAAAACTATGACTCATATGAAGATGCTTTCAAAGCAAATGAAAGCACTATAACTGATGTAAACTTTACACAATACAAAACAATTTTGCACAATAAACGAAGAAGAACTCCAGGTCCAACTAGATAAAGACACTCCTGACAGTAGTCAATCTTCTGTAACAGGAAGACAAGAACCACTGGGAGAACCACTAATAATAAATGAGGCAGAATTAGCTATGATAGAAGTAGAAAACACCATGGGGACGATTCATGGAATTAATGTGCGCCGAAAATTCCTGCGCAGAGGTGGCCAAAAGGTGCGATTCGCAGTAAAAGTGAGAAAATCGCAGTGCAAGTGCGAAAATCGCAGGGAAACCAGCGCACACCGATTCATGGAAGTCCGTGTGCGAGAAAAACATTGGATGTGCACTGAAAATGTGCGCCGCGCACGCCGGCGCACAGGTCATCCAACAGCGTGCGCCACGACCACTGCGAAATCACACATAGCGCGGCGCACATCACAAAAGTAGGCGGAACACGGGGCGTAACACTCGGAATGGGGAACAACGCGTGAAAATATGGGCGTCACGGGGGAAGTACAGAAGGCAAGTGCGCGGAATGCCCACACGCTCGCCTACAACCCGTATTCATGGAATCGAATAGGGCAAACCAGCGCACGGTCAAAGACGCGCACAGGGCCAAACAAGTACGCCACAAGAAAGCAGGCGGTAGCGCCCCGGCGCCTGAAAAAAATGTGCGCCAAAATGTGCGCTAACAAAAAGCACCCATATACAGACATGATGAATGGTCCATACAGTGGCCCTCTAGGACAAATGAGGTGCAAAGGGGTACCGACAAACACGGACACCCGCTGTGTGAAAAATAGTGTGTGCGTGTGTTCCTGGGTGCGTGGGAAGTTCCACACGCGATTGGCCGGGGTACATGTACTTCGGGGTGCGTGGGAAGTTCCACATGCGATTAGCCTGGGTACGTGTACTACGGGATGCGCGGGAAGTTCCACACGCGATTAGCCTGGGTACGTTTGTTTCGGGGTGCGCGGGAAGTTCCACACGTGATTGGCCTGGGTACATGTACTTCGGGGTGCGCAGGAAGTTCCACACGCGATTAGCCTGGGTATGTGTACTACGGGGTGCGCGGGAAGTTCCACACGCGATTGGCCTGGGTACGTGTACTTCGGGGTGCGCAGGAAGTTCCACACGCGATTGGCCTGGGTACGTGTACTTCGGGATGCGCGGGAAGTTCCACACGCGATTGTCCTGGGTACATGTACTTCGGGTGCGCGGGAAGTTCCACACGCGATTGGCCTGGGTACGTGTATTCCGAGATGCGCGGGAAGATTCACACGTGATTTCAGCAGGGTACGTGTATTTCGGTGGTGCCGGGGAATGCTACACGTGATTTGGCCGTGTGGGTCCTCCCAGGTGTTCCCTCTACACCCTCCACGGCCCCTGCAGGCAGCCGACACCACAGGGGACTACCCTGCACCCATGCTCATGTCCTACAGGCAACCCATCCACCATGGCCATGCCCACCAGCCAACCCACATGTCACCTTGCACTACTGATCACCAACACATGTCTCCCAGCACCCCCACCCCCCAGCAGTGCAGGGCACCTTCCACCAGGCCCCCACTCATGTTTTCCTGCACCCCCACCCCCCAGCATCCAGGGGCAGCCTCCACCAGGCCCCCACTCATGTCTCCCACCATCCCCACCCCCCAGCAGTGCAGGGCACCCTCCATCAGGCCCCCACTCATGTCTACCACCACGCCCACCCCCCAGCAGTGCAGGGCACCCTCCACCAGGCCCCCACTCATGTTTACGACCAAACCCACCCCCAAGCAGTGCAAGGCACCCTCCACCAGTCCCCCACACATGTCTCCCACCGCCCCCACCCACAAGCAGTGCAGGGGCAGCCTCCACCAGGCCCCCACTCATGTCTACCACCACCCCTAACCCCAGCAGTGCAGGGGCACCCTCCACCAGGCCTCCACACATGTCTCCCACCACCCCCACCCCCCAGCCGTGCAGGGCACCCTCCACCAGGCCCCCACACATGTCTCCCATCCCCTCCACCCCCCAGCAGTGCAGGGGCAGCCTCCACCAGGCCCCCACACATGTATCCCACCACCCCCACCCCCCAGCAGTGCAGGGTACCCTCCACCAGGCCCCCACTCATGTCTACCACCACCCCCACCCCCCAGCATCCAGGGGCACCCTCCATCAGGCCCCCACACATGTCTCCCACCACCCCCACCCACCAGCAGTGCAGGGCACCCTCCACCAGGCCCCCACACATGTCTCCCACCATCCCCACCCCCAGCAGTTTAGGGGCAGTATCCACCAGGCCCCCACCCATGTCTCCCACCACCCCGCCCCCCAGCATCCAGGGGCACCCTCCACCAGACCCCCACTCATGTCTCCCACCACCTCCACCCCCCAGCAGTGCAGGGCACCCTCCACCAGGCCCCCACTCATGTCTACCACCACCCCCACCCCCCAGCAGTGCAGGGGCACCCTCCACCAGGCCCCCACACATGTCTCCCACCACCCCCACCCCCCAGCAGTGCAGGGTTAGCCTCCACCAGGCCCCCACTCATGTCTACCACCACCCCCACCCCCCAGCCACCAAGGGCACCCTCCACCAGTCCCCCACTCATGTCTACCACCACCCCCACCCCCCAGCAGTGCAAGGGTACCCTCCACCAGGCCCCCACACATGTCTCCCACCACCCCCACCCCCCAGCATTGCAGGGCATCCTCAACCAGGCCCCGACACATGTCTCCCACCACCCCACCCCAAAGCAGTGCAGGGGCAGCCTCCACCAGGCCCCCACACATGTCTCCCTCCACCCCCACCCCCCAGCATCCAGGGGCACCCTCCACCAGGCCCCCACTCATGTCTCCCACAACCCCCACCTCCCAGCAGTGCAGGGGCACCCTCCACCAGGCCCCCACTCATGTTTTCCTGCACCCCCACCCCCCAGCATCCAGGGGCAGCCTCCACCAGGCCCCCACTCATGTCCCCCTCCCCCCCACCCCCCAGCAGTGCAGGGCACCCTCCACCAGGCCCCCACTCATGTCTACCACCACCCCCACACCCCAGCAGTGCAGGGGCACCCTCCACCAGGCCCCCACACATGTTTCCCACCGCCCCCACCCCCCAGCAGTGCAGGGTTAGCCTCCACCATGCGCCCACTCATGTCTACCACCACCCCCACCCCACAGCCACCAGGGGCACCCTCCACCAGGCACCCACACATGTCTCCCACCACCCCCACCCCCCCAGCAGTGCAGGGCACCCTCCACCAGGCCCCCACACATGTCTCCCACCACCCCCACCCCCCAGCAGTGCAGGGCCCCCTCCATCAGGCCCCCACACATGTCTCCCATCCCCCACCCCCCAGCAGTGCAGGGCACCCTCCACCAGGCCCCCACTCATATCTACCACCACCCCCACCCCCAGCAATTCAGGGGCACCCTTTACCAGGCCCCCACACATGTCTCCCATCCCCCCACCCCCCAGCATCCAGGGGCACCCTCCACCAGGCCCCCACATATGTCTCCCACCACCCCCACCCCCCAGCAGTGCAGGGCATCCTCCACCAGGCCCCCACACATGTCTCCCACCTCCCCCACCCCCCAGCAGTGCAGGGTTAGCCTCCACCAGGCCCCCACTCATGTCTACCACCACCCCCACCCCCCAGCCACCAGGGGCACCCTCCACCAGGCCCCCACTCATGTCTACCACCACCCCCACCCCCCAGCAGTGCAAGGGTACCCTCCACCAGGCCCCCACACATGTCTCCCACCACCCCCACCCCCCAGCATTGCAGGGCATCCTCACCCAGGCCCCCACACATGTCTCCCACGACCCCCACCCCCCAGCAGTGCAGGGGCAGCCTCCACCAGGCCCCCACACATGTCTCCCTCCACCCCCACCCCCCAGCAGTGCAGGGCACCCTCCACCAGGCCCCCACACATGTCTCCCACCATCCCCACCCCCCAGCATTGCAGGGGCAGCCTCCACCAGGCCCCCACTCATGTCTACCACCCCCCCCCACCCCCCAGCATCCAGGGGCACCCTCCACCAGGCCCCCACACATGTCTCCCACCACCCCCACCCCCCAGCAGTGCAGGGCACCCTCCACCAGGCCCCCACTCATGTCTACCACCACCCCCACCCCCCAGCAGTGCAGGGGCACCCTCCACCAGGCCCCCACACATGTCTCCCACCACCCCCACCCCCCAGCAGTGCAGGGTTAGCCTCCACCAGGCCCCCACTCATGTCTACCACCACCCCCACCCCCCAGCCACCAGGGGCACCCTCCACCAGGCCCCCACTCATGTATCCCACCACCCTCACCCCCCAGCATCCAGGGGCACCCTCCACCAGGCCCCCACTCATGTCTCCCACCACCCCCACCCCCCAGTAGTGCAGGGGCACCCTCCACCAGGCCCCCACTCATGTCTCCCACCACCCCCACCCCCCAGCCACCAGGGGCACCCTCCACCAGGCCCCCACTCATGTCTCCCACCACCCCCACCCCCCAGCAACCAGGGGCAGCCTCCACCAGGCCCCCACTCATGTCTCCCACCACCCCCACCCCCCAGCAGTGCAGAGCACCCTCCACCAGGCCCCCACACATGTCTACCACCCCCACCACCCCCCAGCAGTGCAGGGTTAGCCTCCACCAGGACCCCACTCATGTCCAATTCAAGTCGCCCTGCACCCCCACCCCCCAGCAGTGCAGGGCACCCTCCACCAGGCCCCCACACATGTCTCCCACCACCCCCACCCCCCAGCAGTGCAGGGGCAGCCTCCACCAGGCCCCCACTCATGTCTACCACCACCCCCACCCCCCAGCATCCAGGGGCAGCCTCCACCAGGCCCCCACACATGTCCCCCTGCACCCCCATCCCCCAGCCGTGCGATTTGCCTGGGTATGTGTATTCCTGGGGTGCGCGGGTAGACTCCCATGCGATACCATCAGGGTACGTGTATTATGGGTCCGCGTGAACTTCCACACGTGATACCAGCAGGCTACGTGTATTACGGGGTTCACGGGAAGTTCCACACGCGATTGCCCTGGGTACGTGTATTTCGGGGTGCGCGTGAACTTCCACACGCGACTGGGCCTGTGAGAGTGGGGTACGTGTATTCCTGGGGTGAGTGGGAAGATTCACACGTTCGCCTACAACGCGCCGAAAAATAAATGGTCCAATCCTGAAACACGTACGCCAGCATGAAGCAGGCGTACGTCGACCCGCGCAGCATAAAAGTGCGCGCAAACAACAAACAAGCTCAGACGCCAGGATGAATATACCGTTCCTAGCAGCAGTGGCCGTGGGTTACCAAAGGAGGAGGAGGAGGATAGTGAGGACCCAAATTTTCACTCCCAGAACCAGCCTTTTTGGGATGCCTGATGACCAGGTGTATGGGAGGTACAGGTTTCCACCACACATAATACTGGACCTGGTCAGTGAGTGGGAGGATGACCTCACATCACCCACACTGTGCTCCCAAGCACTCAGCCCCCTGGAGAAGGTCCTCAATGTACTGCACTTCTTGGCCACAGGATCATTTCAGCGGACAAGTGCCATAGTGGGTGGGGTGTCACAGGCCACGCAGTCACGCTGCCTACACCAGGTCTTGAACATCATCACTGCACGCCCATCAGTCCGTAGGCACATATACCTGCCTAGGACACCTGCAGAAAGGCAGGCTGCCGCCTTAGATTTCTACAGTGTGGCACAATTCCCCAAAGTGCTAGGTGCCATTGACTGCACCCATGTGGCACTACGTCCCCCCAGGGCATCTGAGCACATCTATAGGAACCGCAAGCACTGGCATTCCACCAACGTGCAGGTAGTATGTAATGCCAAGGGAATCATCACCTCAGTATATGCCAACTATCCAGGGTCCACCCACGACAGCTTCATTTACCGAATATCTACCCTAAGCCGGGACCTAGAAGCTGGGCGGCATGGTGATACATGGCTGCTTGGTGAGTATGAATGCCACTGCACATGCATGCATGTCTTATGCAGAGTTATGTCACTACCCCACTAATGATACCCATCACCTCCTCACCAGGGGACAGTGCCTACCCTCTGAGCACCCACATGATGACGCCAATTCGGAACCCCATCACGCCTCCCGAGGTAAGATACAACACAGCCCATATTGCAACCCGGGGTATAGTGGAGCACACATTCAGAGTGCTCAAGTCACGCTTTCGCTCCCTTGACCGTTCTGGCGGGCAGCTGTTATATGCGCCCCCAGTAGTGTGCAGGATCATAGTGCCATCATGTGTCCTGCACAATGTTGCAACACGCCGGGGCCTGGCTGTGGACATGGTGGTGCCCCCACATCCCCAACCACATGCACGCCCGCTGCGCATGGGAGGGGAAAGGGCACGGGCTGAGGCAGCCCGTACGCAGCTGGTGGCTAATTACTTCACATAGAAATCACACCCCTGTGGAGTGCACACAGCCCTGGCACATACCATCTGATAAGCAATGATGAATCGACCTGACAATTATGATGAACAAAGGGACAGTCAACTGTCAGAACCATAGCAGCCTGAGATTGTTCATGTGGAAGTGTCACAATGTGTGCATCCCTACCTACACAAACACCACCAATGCAGTGTCATCAAAAGACACACTTCCATGCTGCACAAATGAATACCCACTTGCAAAATACTACATGAGAACAGTGCCATGTCACCCAACCCCTCCCCGGCACGGCCACACAACACACCATGGCATGTCATGCAATGTGAGAGCAAACAAATTAATCCCCACAACATGCCCCAAGTGTCACCAGCTACAGAGTCCCTAATGGAAACATGGCCACACATGAAATGCTCACAGTAATGCAGGACCTACAACACACATTACCAAATACTTACCAAGAATACCAATCACCTACACAACCTCCAACCTACCTTAAACATGACATTAGAGACTTAAAAATTTGCTAGCCTCACTTCCTGATGATGCCAGCACTTCCAACACTTCCAAGTATACAGTGTTAGCGCCACGCAAGAGTGTAGGTGCACTGCTTACAACATGGACTCCAGTACCAAGGTGGACCGCCTTGTGAAGACATGAGAAATGGACCTGCAAATTAGTAGGATGAGATGGATGCAAAGGCACATATCAATACACCATGCAGTGTACAATACAACAACAATATGCACTATGAATGTATACACAGTATTGACTACAGACTGCCCACACATCGAATGGGAGTCCAATGTCACCATGTACGTCAATGTCACTTGGGCACACCCTTTGCAAGCTCATGGAAACGGGAAGCAGGAGGGGTGTGTGTCACAAAAACCCAAGCATCTGAACCAAATTCATGACAAGCCTGCATGTGCCCAGCCACAATGCAGCGTATGCCCACGGGAGCCACACAAGGCAACACACTGTCCCAAAAAAATAAAAAATAAATAAAAAATAAATTTTTAAAAAAATGGCCATTAATGGGCCCAGGGGGCAGGGGGTGGGGGAGGCCAC
Source organism: Ambystoma mexicanum (assembly GCF_040938575.1). NCBI lineage: Eukaryota > Metazoa > Chordata > Amphibia > Caudata > Ambystomatidae > Ambystoma > Ambystoma mexicanum. The sequence continues at coordinate 529,041,975 of NC_090925.1, forward strand.
CCAGGAGGTCCGAGGACAGGGTGCACACCAAAACCCACCTGTGTGGATCTTGCGAAAAAAAAACACCTCCATGGGCTCATGGCCTACACGGCTACCCTATTGTGGGAGAATCACTGATGTCGCTCTCCTCACCCTCTGCAGATGCATCAGGAGGTGGTGGCACTATGGGAGGCAGCCCACACAAATCCCTAGTCTGTTCCTCCATGGCAGCAAGCATGTGGGTGTGGTAGGTCTCATTCTGGAGGATAATTGTGCGGAGGTCCCCATGCAACAACTCACGGGATGCCCGGACCTCCACCCTAGTTGCCTGCATCTCAGCTGAGAGCGTATGTGTGAGACACTCCAGCTGCTGTTCTGTCCTTGTGTTTGTTGAAGCCTCAAGCTCAACAAGAGTCGTCCTGAGGTGAAGGAGTTCCACCCTCAGGGCTTCCCTGTGGCCCTGGGACTCTATGGAAATGGCTTCCCGCAGAGTTGCCAGTGCCGCCCGCCTGTCCCTGTCGGACGCCAACATGTCCTCCCTGTGTGACTGGCAGATGGAGTCTGTTGCCTGCTGTAGTCACTCCATCAGCCTTTCAGGGGGGACAATGGAAGTGGCCACCCTATACATGGCCTGAGCCATCATCTCTGATGATGCTGCCTGTTGGGTTGCCATACCGTATATGGATTGCTCCCATGCGGTCTTGCCAGGTGGCTGACGGCCACCACGTCGGCGGGCACCACACCTGTCTGGGGCAAGGCGAAATGCGCCTTGCTGTGCCGGCACTGCCTGAGGCTGCAGGACTGCATTCCCCCTCTGATCTGCTGGCCCAGGAACAGGATCAGATGTCGCGGAGTGTGACCCTGCATCCGTAACCACCAAAGGCGTACCTGCAAACACTGACATCCCCATTGAGGGTTCAAACCCTGGTGCAGGTGGGTCGGATAGAACAGAATCCCTCCCAGGAACACTCACCTGCGACGGCACATAGGTCTCATCATCCGAATCGACACCTGAATACAGCTCGGGGGAGGTGCAGCCAGAGACACCCCTTGAGAGCACGACCTGCAGCAGTTGTGGGTTCTCACCCACCACCACACCACGTCCCTCACTGGTGGTCGGTCGGCCCTCAGACCCCTCCTGGGTCTGCACCATCTCCACAACCCCAGCAGTATCAAGTGCGTCATCCCCTGCAAAGGCATAAAAGAAAACAAATGGAAACAGGCATTAGCACTATGGCACACAATTAGGGCTGAGAGGCTACAGAAACAGTACTTGATTGACACATGTCCCACATGACTAAAACCCTCCCATGCATGCACCGTCACTGCGTGTGAAGGGTAGGCAGATGGCACACATTGATGACACCAAGATGGAAGATGAACACATTTGCTGCATGCTGCCTAGCAGTGGCATCACACATTGGCCAGTGATTGGCAGGTCAAATACACATGCCATCACACAGATGGCATGTACCCTAGCCATAAAGTGAAGAGGGAGAGGAGGGCACCAATTGTTCATTCAGTCCAGTTTGCTCATGAAATTGATTTTTTCATTGAAATGGTTCAAATGTTTAACCTGGAGCTGCCAGTCCAAAATGGTCCTATAGCACAGGGACATGTCTAAACAAATCACGTCCAGGAAACAAAGCCAGTCCACTGTACCATAGCCATGTCAGACATGTGACAATAGGACTGAGAAATCCCGAGTAAAAGTGGTGGTATGCAAACAATCTGCCTGAATAAACAGAGGAAAATAAGCAACAATGTTGTGACTTCAAGGGCAACTGGCGTGGTGTTGGGCTGGATGTCTAATGTTGGCAGAAGGGATGCTGCTATACCCAAATGCTGGTGCGCAGAATGTATTGGATGAGGCACATGGGTGACCCAACCACTCAGGCACACACACCCTCACCTGGCACCCAAACAGAAGCCCTCCCACACACACCATGCACATGGATGACACACACATGCATGTGCACTGACCAGACAATGCCTCGTAATCTGCCAGTTCTCCCACGCCTTGGATCTGTTCCTCCGTGACGTAGGTCCCAGCAACCTGCTCATGTGGAGTGAGTTCTATGTCCTCTGCTGGAGTCCCACCTCCAGTCACTAGAGTTGCGGCATGACTTGAGGCCAGCTTATTCTTTTCCCTGCGCTTCAGGTCATTCCAGCGCTTGTAGCATTCAGTAGCTGTGCGCCTCACGATTCCAAGGGCACTTATGATGTCCGCAATGGTCTGCCAGTGTGCCTGACGTTGTGCAGGTGTGGTCTTGGATCCTGCAACAATCACCATTTCACGGTCATGTGCGGACACATACTCTACAAGTGCATTCAGTTCGGCCTCATTGAAGCTGGGCTTCCTTGACGGGCTGGACTGTGTAGCCGTGTCTGGGGCATCAGCCTCTACTGGACGAGCACTCTTCCTCTTCCGCTTGGATGGTGGTGGGGATCCTGAGTGTCCTACGCCGCTCTGGACACTAGGGGCAGGAGCCCTAGTGGACTCTGTACTAGGAGTGTGGGATTGCACACTCAGCAAGGGAGTTGGTGCAGGCATTAGCTCAAGTGTGATGGTGTCAGGGGGAATGTCAGCATGATAGACTTGGGCCGACACTGTCCTGGCTGGGTGTGTGAGAGGTGGGGTGGATGGAGCCGCAGCTGCCCCTGCAGCCTCCCCAGCCTGCCTATGCGGGGCAGCAGATGACCTAGCTGCCCCTGATCCACGTGGCCTGATGACACCAACGTGCACCGGCGCACATGGCCTAGACCTGCTGACCTGGAAGTCAGCCATGGAGTCACCCTGTGCCAGGTCTGGTTCCACAATGGGCTGGTCCAACAAGGGCTGAGCATGGATGGTGTCAGCCACATTAAGCTCAACCGGTGGGGGGATGGGTGTCCCTGACTGCTCCTCCACACATGGGGGCCTAGGGGCACCCTGCAAGTCACGGCCAGGTCCCCTACCGGATCCACCACAGCCACCACTTGGGGCTCGGCCACCTTTGCCACCCTTACGGCTTGTTCGCCTCCCAGCCATGGCACTGATGTTATTGTGCATATGGGAGTCGATGTGAACTATTGTCCTGGGCAATTGGGGGTCAAAGGGGTTGGGTACCAGATGGTAATCGTACCCTAGTGCTCTAGCAAGGCTGTATGTCACCCCTGGGGAAAGATGACGGGTCACGCAACGCACCGGCACCCCAAAAAAGGGAAGTTAGGTGCACGCAACCCCTCCTAGACCACGTGTGTGGAAAAATAAACCTGCACTACGCTGTGGCACCCAGAAACACAAGAATGAACGTATGCGTGTCACACGCAGCCTAGAATGACCTCTGAAGGGGTACGCGACACACGGGGCAAGCACAGATGTTAAATACGTGCGCGACTCACCGTCTGCCAGGAACAAAAGCGTGAAAAATATGCGCATGTGCGCGTTGGCAACACCCCCGCAAAAAGAAGAATTGTACGCTGTCTGAGGAGACAGGACAACAGTAGAAGGAAACGCTGTTTGAGGAAACAGGCCCAGGAAAAAGAGGAAAAGAGAAAAAGCTGTCAGAGGTAACAGGGAGTACAAACTTGAAACGCCGAGAAGTAAATCGCATGTGAACCGACAAGAAGTACAGATTTCACCCACTCGCTCTCCACGAAAAGCACGTACATGGAAATGGTGTTCTACACGTACCTTTATACACACGTCACAGACGCGCATACGCGATGAGGCCATTTCCACCAATTACACGCTTTGACACTCGGACGTGTATCTTTTTTTTTACACGCGCCATTCTCTACGGCCATGCACGCGATGTCATAGCTGCGCATGGGGGCCTTTGGGCCAATGAAATCGCGTATGCGTGCAGACGTGCTTACGCGCTAAGGGCCTTTCCTCGAATTACACGCAGACGTGCAGGACTTTTCACGTGCCAAATCACTCCGTATCAAGCTGGCCACGCATAAGCACACGGAAGACCACGCTCCTGCCCAGAAAGCCGATTTACTGCCCCCCAGAGCCCTGATCACGCTCCCACCTGCCATCTGCTGCTGCCTGACTGCCTGCTGCCCACGTGCCCTGCCATTTGCTGCCTGCACATCAGCCAGGGGTGCTGTTGCTGTGACCACCCCTCCTGGAACAGAAGACTCCCGACTGGGATTCCATCGCTCCATAGCCCAGCCCCAGGACCCAGTTGCCCACCCACTCCTGCCTCTGGGGTTGTCATGTCGGGCACTGCAACATCTGGAACCACTGACAACCCCCGGCCAGAGAGGCAGAGGGGCACCAGCTTCAGTGCCAGGGAAGTTGGTGTCCTGGTGGAGCAAGTCCTGGGTCAGTATGATGCCCTCTACGGACGTATGCGCGCCGACAAGGAAGGACGGACTCGGATCTGGACGGACATCGTGACTGCCATCAACGCGGAGGGGGTGGCAGTCCACGACTTCCAACATGTCAAGAAGCGCTGGGAGGACTTCAGGTCTAGGACACTGAACAAGGCCCGGCGCCTCTTGAAGGCAGCAGATGCTAAGGGGCGCCGGGGCCACTTGTCGGAAGATCAGATGAGGGTCCTGGAACGCATATCCCCAGCGCTCCACGTCCAGGTCCTTGAGAGGCAGACCCGTCTGGAGTCGAGCGGTAAGTGTACATGCATCATGATTGTAAGCTGTGCGTGTGGTGATGTGCCAGTAGTGTGCCGGTTGCACATCTGTTTGTATGGGGCTGAGTATGGGTGGGGGTGTACAGGACCATGAGGCTAACACATGCGAGGGCTGTCATGTGTGAGACATGGATGGTCCTTGTGTGTGTAGGCTTGCATGCCAAATGTAGTTGTGTGGGCACACATGTTTGGATGAATGTATATGTAAGTAGGCATGTTCGTGATGTCACGCATGTATGTTGTTTTCAGCTGCATGTATCAGCACTGTGTACATGTGCATGTGTGTGTATTTGACAAGGGTGCAACAGTGATGCAACATGGATGCATGTGACAGCGGGATGTGGAAGCCTGATTGGCAGATGTGACATGGATGCCCATCGGAACACTGCGACAGTTGGCTGAGGTGTACACATGCATGCAAGTGTGGTGGTGTGCGTGCATGTGTAGTGCACTCCCTGTGTTGCATGTGATGTCTGGCTCACCTTTGCCTGCTCATGCTGTTGTATGTGTATGGATGGTGCTGGCAATTGCGATGTGGCTGTGGTATGGCTCTTGTGTGCAAGTTGAAATAACATGTGTGTTGCCAATTGTGATGGCATGTCTGAGGTTTGCCAATGCCACTCATGTGCAACTGTCATGTGTGTATGTGCCCCTTGTACAGTGCCCTGATGCCTGTGTTTTATTTCTCCCTGTCTGCAGCGTCAACTGATGAAGAGGGCGGAGAAGGTGCTGTGGAGCACAGCGGCGGGGATCGCACCGCCAGCCGGAGACGCAAGGCCCGGCTCCCCTCCCAGGTTGTGATCTCGTCGGGGAGTGAGGAGTCCGGTGCCGCGTCGCAGGCCGCAGCTGCCGTGGCGAGGTCCAAGAGGCGGAGGTTGGAGTTGGACTCCTCGGCAGCAGAAGGGGCAGCTGGGACCCCACAGGGCCCAATTGGGGAAGATGGCATGGAGTCATCGAGGTTGGTGGGGGGTTTGGTGGAGGAGGAGGCCGTGCAAGCAACAGAGACGGGGTTTGGAGGTGGGGATTCCACTGGTGCTAGTGGTGCAGTGCAGGACCAGGGTTAGGAGGCAGCACAGGTCGCCACGGAGGTGCCTGTGTGCAATCCTGTCCCTGATCCTGTCACTGCATCATCTTGCACCAGCAGGGATGCCTACGTCCAGACCCGTTTTCAGGCAGGGGATGAGCTCACGACAACTGGCCTTCCTCTGCCTGCGGACGTGGCTATCCAGGTTCAGGTTGAGCCTGTCCTGACTGGTGTGGCGTTGCGTCAACGGGCCATGCGAGGTGACCTGCAGTCTTTTCATGAGGAGACTGCACGTCATCTCGAATGGCTCGTTGACCGCGTCGGCCTACCGGGACAGGTCACCCAGACTGGATTCCTCCGTTTGATGGGGCTTGCTCAGACCCCCTCCTCAACTGAACCCCCTATGCGCAAGACGTCCTCCGTGCCATCTTCCCACCCATCAGTCACCTGGGTGCCCTGTCGAGCTGCCTCTGACGGTGCGGCCAGGCTGGTGGAGGAGGCATCCTTGCCACAGTCGGGAGTCGGACGTCCAGCAGGGGTGGCCACATCAACGACTGCACCCCAGCCAGCAGAGGATGTGCAGGCAGCAGGAGGCAGTGCACGGGCAGAGGAACAGCAGCAGCAGCAACATGGTGGGAGCCATGATGGCTCGGGGCCTTCGACATCGGAGGGGCAGGCATCGGCCAGAGGGCAGGAGGACCCAGGACGGAATTGTCTTCCATGAGGCAGCGGTTGGGCCATGCCATAGATGCGGAGCGGCAGCGGGCCGAAGAGACAATCCGCTGGGAGTTTGGGGTGAACATGTGGACGGCCCTGCGGACCCTCGGGGCCATGGAGGAGGACCGCCTCCGGGACATTGAGCAGGAGTTCAATGATGCCCTGGCCCGGAACATCCCGAAGTGAGCCGTCGGACTAGCCCGCTGCCCTTGCAAATAGTTCTGTAGTTAGTGTTAGGTTTCCTTTGGTTTAGCATTTTTTTTGGACCTTTTGGACAATGGGCCACATTTTTGTGTATAGTTTTTTTTTTTAGGTAGTGTTATTAGATAGGTTTCATTTCTTCGGTTGGGATCATGGACCCTGGATTGTTTATCTGTATATAGTTGACTTTTGGATTTTCATTTTTTTTTATGATTTCCCCATGGAACAATGGTTTTCGATTTATTTTTCCATTGGATTTACTTTTGTGGACTGTGACTTTGGACACCTTTCCTTTGCATTATGATTTGTGGTTTTGCATTATTTCACGTACCTGCTGTTTTTTTTATTTTTATTTCCATTATTGTTTGTTTATTTTTGATTCAATTTATGTTGCTTTTAATACATATTTTTTCTTCAAATTTCAATGTGTAGTATCATCTCATTGGTTTCATGCATATCATGATATGGGTTTTGACATTCACTGACTCCCATTGGGTGTATGTGAGGGACATGTGTTCATTTCCAAACTTGCAATTGGGGTTCTATCATGTTTTTGCCATTTCTAAGTGGGTGGATGCAATACTCAGGTGGGTGTTTGGCATTTGGAGGCTGACCATAAGGGCCAGGGATCTAGATTGTGGTGACATGTTGCCTGGGGGACATGAGTGGGGGCCTGGTGGAGGGTGCCCCTGGATGCTGGGGGTTGGGGGTGGTGGTAGACATGAGTGGGGGCCCGGTGGAGGGTGCCCCTGGATGCTGGGGGGTGGGGGTGCAGGGGGACATGCTTGGGGGCCTGGTGGAGGCTGCCCCTGCACTGCTGGGGGGTGGGGGTGGTGGGAGACATGAGTGGGGGTCTGGTGGAGGGTGCCCCTGACTGCTGGGGGTGGGGGTGGTAGTAGACATGAGTGGGGGCCTGGTGGAGGCTGCGCATGCACTGCTGGGGGGTGGGGGTGGTGGTAGACATGAATGGGGGCCTGGTGGAGGGTGCCCCTGGATGCTGGGGGTGGTGGGAGACATGAGTGGGGGCCTGGTGGAGGGTGCCCCTGGATGCTGGGGGGTGGGGGTGATGGTAGACATGAGTGGGGGCCTGGTGGAGGGTGCCCCTGGATGCTGGGACGTGGGGGTGGTGGTAGACATGAGTGGGGGCCTGGTGGAGAGTGCCCCTGGATGCTGGGGGGTAGGGGAGGTGGTAGACATGAGTGGGGGCCTGGTGGAGGCTGCCCCTGGTGGCTGGGGGGTGGGGGTGGTGGTAGACATGAGTGGGGGCCTGGTGGAGGCTGCCCCTGCACTGCTGGGGGGTGGGGGTGATGGTAGACATGAGTTTGGGCCTGGTGGAGGGTGCCCCTGGATGCTGGGGGGTGGGGGTGGTGGTAGACATGAGTGGGGGCCTGGTGGAGGGTGCCCCTGGTGGCTGGGGGGTGGGGGTGGTGGTAGACATGAGTGGGGGCCTGGTGGAGGGTGCCCCTGACTGCTGGGGGGCGGGGGTGGTGGTAGACATGAGTGGGGACCTGGTGGAGGGTGCCCCTGGATGCTGGGGCGTGGGGGTGCAGGGGGACCTGAGTTGGACATGAGTGTGGGCCTGGTGGAGGCTGCCCCTACACTGCCGGGGGGGTGGGGGTGGTAGTAGACATGAGTGGGAGCCTGGTGGAGGCTGCCCCTGCACTGCTGCGAGGTGGGGGTGATGGTAGACATGAGTTGGGGCCTGGTGGAGGGTGCCCCTGGATGCTGGGGGGTGGGGGTGCAGGGGGACATGAGTTGGACATGAGTGGGGGCCTGGTGGAGGGTGCCCCTGCACTGCTGGGGGGTGGGGGTTATGGTAGACATGAGGGGGTCCTGGTGGACGCTGCCCCTGAATGCTGGGGGCTGGGGGTGCAGGGGGACATGAGTGGGGGCCTGGTGGGGGCTGCCCCTGCACTGCTGGGGGGTGGGGGTGGTGGTAGACATGAGTGGGGGGCCTGGTGGAGGGTGCCCCTGGATGCTGGGGGTTGGGGGTGGTGGGAGACATGAGTGGGGGCCTGGTGGAGGCTGCCCCTGGATGCTGGGGGGTGGGGGTGCAGGGAGGGAGACATGAGTTGGAAATGAATGGGGGCCTGGTGGAGGGTGCCCCTGCACTGCTGGGGGGTGGGGGTGATGGTAGACATGGGTGGGGGCCTGGTGGAGGGTGCCCCTGGATGCTGGGGGTGGGGGTGGTGGGGGTGGTGGTAGACATGAGTGGGTCCTGGTGGACGCTGCCCCTGAATGCTGGGGGCTGGGGGTGCAGGGGGACATGAGTGGGGGCCTGGTGGGGGCTGCCCCTGCACTGCTGGGGGGTGGGGGTGGTGGTAGACATGAGTGGGGGGCCTGGTGGAGGGTGCCCCTGGATGCTGGGGGTGGTGGGAGACATGAGTGGGGGCCTGGTGGAGGGTGCCCCTGCACTGCTGGGGGGTGGGGGTGATGGTAGACATGAGGGGGTCCTGGTGGACGCTGCCCCTGAATGCTGGGGGCTGGGGGTGCAGGGGGACATGAGTGGGGGCCTGGTGGGGGCTGCCCCTGTACTGCTGGGGGGTGGGGGTGGTGGTAGACATGAGTGGGGGGCCTGGTGGAGGGTGCCCCTGGATGCTGGGGGGTGGGGGTGGTGGGAGACATGAGTGGGGGCCTGGTGGAGGCTGCCCCTGGATGCTGGGGGTGGGGGTGCAGGGAGGGAGACATGAGTTAGACATGAATGGGGGCCTGGTGGAGGGTGCCCCTGCACTGCTGGGGGGTGGGGGTGATGGTAGACATGGGTGTGGGCCTGGTGGAGGGTGCCCCTGCACTGCTGGGGGGTGGGGTTGATGGTAGACATGGGTGGGGGCCTGGTGGAGGGTGCCCCTGGATGCTGGGGGTGGGGGTGGTGGGGGTGGTGGTAGACATGAGTGGGTCCTGGTGGACGCTGCCCCTGAATGCTGGGGGCTGGGGGTGCAGGGGGACATGAGTGGGGGCCTGGTGGGGGCTGCCCCTGCACTGCTGGGGGGTGGGGGTGGTGGTAGACATGAGTGGGGGGCCTGGTGGAGGGTGCCCCTGGATGCTGGGGGGTGGGGGTGGTGGGAGACATGAGTGGGGGCCTGGTGGAGGGTGCCCCTGCACTGCTGGGGGGTGGGGGTGATGGTAGACATGAGGGGGTCCTGGTGGACGCTGCCCCTGAATGCTGGGGGCTGGGGGTGCAGGGGGACATGAGTGGGGGCCTGGTGGGGGCTGCCCCTGCACTGCTGGGGGGTGGGGGTGGTGGTAGACATGAGTGGGGGGCCTGGTGGAGGGTGCCCCTGGATGCTGGGGGGTGGGGGTGGTGGGAGACATGAGTGGGGGCCTGGTGGAGGCTGCCCCTGGATGCTGGGGGGTGGGGGTGCAGGGAGGGAGACATGAGTTGGACATGAATAGGGGCCTGGTGGAGGGTGCCCCTGCACTGCTGGGGGGTGGGGGTGATGGTAGACATGGGTGGGGGCCTGGTGGAGGGTGCCCCTGCACTGCTGGGGGGTGGGGGTGATGGTAGACATGGGTGGGGGCCTGGTGGAGGGTGCCCCTGGATGCTGGGGGTGGGGGTGGTGGGGGTGGTGGTAGACATGAGTGGGTCCTGGTGGACGCTGCCCCTGAATGCTGGGGGCTGGGGGTGCAGGGGGACATGAGTGGGGGCCTGGTGGGGGCTGCCCCTGCACTGCTGGGGGGTGGGGGTGGTGGTAGACATGAGTGGGGGGCCTGGTGGAGGGTGCCCCTGGATGCTGGGGGGTGGGGGTGGTGGGAGACATGAGTGGGGGCCTGGTGGAGGGTGCCCCTGCACTGCTGGGGGGTGGGGGTGATGGTAGACATGAGGGGGTCCTGGTGGACGCTGCCCCTGAATGCTGGGGGCTGGGGGTGCAGGGGGACATGAGTGGGGGCCTGGTGGGGGCTGCCCCTGCACTGCTGGGGGGTGGGGGAGGTGGTAGACATGAGTGGGGGGCCTGGTGGAGGGTGCCCCTGGATGCTGGGGGGTGGGGGTGGTGGGAGACATGAGTGGGGGCCTGGTGGAGGCTGCCCCTGGATGCTGGGGGGTGGGGGTGCAGGGAGGGAGACATGAGTTGGACATGAATGGGGGCCTGGTGGAGGGTGCCCCTGCACTGCTGGGGGGTGGGGGTGATGGTAGACATGGGTGGGGGCATGGTGGAGGGTGCCCCTGGATGCTGGGGGTGGGGGTGGTGGGGGTGGTGGTAGACATGAGTGGGGGCCTGGTGGAGGGTGCCCCTGGATGCTGGGGGGTGGGAGTGCAGGGGGACATGAGTTGGACATGAGTGGGGGCCTGGTGGAGGCTGCCCCTGCACTGCTGGGGGGTGGGGGTGGTGGTAGACATGAGTGGGGGCCTGGTGGAGGGTGCCCCTGGTGGCTGGGGGGTGGGGGTGGTGGGAGACATGAGTGGGGGCCTGGTGGAGGGTGCTCCTGGTGGCTGGGGGGTGGGGGTGGTGGTAGACATGAGTGGGGGCCTGGTGGAGGGTGCCCCTGACTGTTGGGGGGTGGGGGCGATGGTAGACATGAGTGGGGGCCTGGTGGAGGGTGCCCCTGGATGCTGGGGGTGGGGGTGGTGGTAGACATGAGTGGGGGCCTGGTGGAGGGTGCCCCTGGTGGCTGGAGGTGCAGGGGGACATGCATTGGTGGGCAGTAGTGCAAGGTGACATGTGGGTTGGCTGGGGGGAATGGCCATGGTGGATGGGGTGCCTGCGGGACATGTGCAGGGTAGGCCCCTGTGGTGTGGGCCACCTGCAGGGGCCGTGGAGGGTGTAGAGGGAACACCTGGGAGGACCCACACGTGCAATTCACGTGTGGGGCTCCCCGCGCACCCCTGGAATACACGTACCCTGATGGAATTGCGTGTGATACTTCCTGCGCACCCCTGAAATGCACGTACCCTGCTGCTTTTGCGTGTGATACTTCCCGCGCACCCCTGGAATACACGTACCCTGCTGCTTTTGCGTGTGATACTTCCCGCGCACCCCTGGAATACACGTAACCTGATGGAATCGCATGGGATACTTCCCGCGTACCCCTGAAATACACGTACCCTGCTGCTTTTGCGTGTGATACTTCCCACGCACCCCTGGAATACACGTACCCTGCTGTTTTTTAAACAACGAACAACGTAGCATTTTTGAAGAAGTAACAAAACAAATTGCACATGGTGTACAACATGAAAATAAAGAATGTTCCTGCCATAATTATAAACCCATACCACTGTACGTCAGTGGTGAAGCTGGTTCTGGCAAAACATTCCTAATCAAAATCATCAGTAAATTCCTTCAACAATTGACAAACAACAAACTGTCAGCTGTTGTCACTGCCCCCACAGGTTCAGCTGCCTACAACATAGGTGGTGTCACTTTACACCGATTACTACTATTGCCAGTAGAACACCAGAACAAATTAGACTATTACAAACTTTCTGCAGAAGCTGCAATTGAACTACGCAGAGTATTGAAACAAATGAAAATGCTACTAATAGATGAAGTGAGCATGGTCTCAAACCTAATGTTGGCTTTGATTCACCTCAGATTACAAGAAGTACTGAAAACAAACTATGAAGAGCTCCTTGCAGGAAAACACATTATTGTTTTCGGAGATCTTCTTCAATTGACACCAGTAAAAGGTGAGCCTATTTTTAAAACATTAGGACACAAACTCTGCCGTAAAACTGTTGGCAGCATTGGAAATGTCAACCTTTGGCAACATTTCCAATACAGAGAATTAACAGAAAACATGCGGCAATCTGCAGATCTCACTTATGCCAACATCTTAAAAGGTATCAGATTTGGTATACTCTCTAAAGAAGCAGAAACAATATTGAAAACCCAGCAAATTAATGCACTTTATGGCGATAATGCATGTGCTACAGATGTTATGGAACAATTAGCCCACAAAAATGTCAATTGTATGGCCTTAATGCCAACTCTTGCAAGCTGTTTCAAATTCAATGAAATAATGTTAAGTAAAGAAATGCAACCAATAATGGAAATTAGCGCCACAGACAAACTAGATGTACATGGTATGACACTACCTATGTGCGACCAAGCCACAACAAGACTAAATAGTTTAGAAAAATCAATCTCAAACACAGCAGGCTTAGAAAAGATATTAAAATTATCCTTAAATTGCAGAGTAATGCTTAAACGTAACCTTGACATGGACCAAGGACTAGATAATAGAGCACTGGGTACAGTTGTTGGCTTTCAAACATACCCACGTGACAACAAAATTCAGTTTGTCAATATACTCTTTGACAAACTTTCAGAAGTTAAAAGGATAGGATGCTCAACAGCTCGATTCCTTCTCTTCAAAGACATGTATGTACGCAGATAACAATTTTCTCTAACTCTTGCATACGCAGTCACGATTCATAAATCACAAGGTCTTACCCTAGACAAAGCAATGATAGATATTGGTAGCACAGTCTTTAAAGAAGGCATGAGCTACGTAGCACTATAACGCTTACGTGCACCTGACGGTCTATTTCTAATCACCTTTGATGCAAGTAAAATAAACGCTGATATTCCTTGCATTTTAGAATACAATTGACTTCCCTCACTATACACTCCCCATCTAAACACATATTCTGTTCCACAAAAAGTAAAACGTTATAAAAGAAAAATAAATCAAACAGAAAAGCAACAGGATGTCACTGCAAATCCTCCAAAGAGAGTAAAAGAAAGTAATACTTCATCAAGTACCACAAGCAAAAAAGAATCAATTAGGGAAAGTAAACCAGGTACTTCTTCAAAGAAGGAAGACAAACTCCAAAAAAAGCAGTCAGATACAGAACTACCTGGTCTATTTAAACTGTCAAATATAGTTGGTGTAAGTTGCTACGCAAATGTAGCAATGAATATTCTATTTCAATTACCACCAATTGTTGAGAACATTTACTTACACAGTACAGACCAATTGTGTTTGCAAATGTTAGTACTTCACAGAAATGCAGCAAACAATCCTGACAACACGTATAGTGTTTCTGGAATAAGACAACAATTGGACTACTGTGCTGGAATGGTGAAATTCACTATAAACTCACAGGAAGATCCACAAGAATTTCTAATGTACTTACTACAAGTACTGGAAAACAAAAACATACCTATAAATGAAATCTTCCAGATTTCATACATGTGCAAACATACATGCACTTTCTGCAACAATGTGACACAAGAGGAAATCCTCAATGAACGCTTCATATATATATCAATACCTAATTGTGAATCCATTCCATTTCTGCAACTTGTACAAAATGCAAACCATGGTAGATTATGTTCTACCTGCAATTCAGATAATCGCTCCACGTAATACAAACACATAGTAAATACGTAAAACTAATGCTTCTACATTACAATGCAGATGGTACCAAAAACAAGTGCAAGCTGACTGGATTCACACATGGTCAAATATCACTTGGTAAGAAAACCTTCACAACAATAGGTATAATCTACCACGCAGAAGCGACAACCAATTCAGGGCACTACACTGCATATATAAAAAGAAATATGGATGGTTTCAATGTAATGATAGTACCATTACTCTAAAGCAGAGATTACCAGCAAATCTTACAAACACTTATTTTAGGTTCTTAAAACCAAAATTTGATAACTAAACTGTACTTAAACCTCAAGTAAACTTGTAGTGAAAAATATAAACTGTTAGAATATTCCAAAAGCTATCTAACTGCCCAAAGATTCTACAACAATTAATCACATAAATGAATACGACTAAATTAGAGCATAAAATAGACAATTAGAATACGCCAATTAGTATCTAACTGTCCCAAAATTTAACAATATCCAAAAAGATAAATCAATACCACTAAAATATATCAAAAAATAGACAGTTAGAATACCCCAATTGGTATCTACCTGTCCCAAAATTTAACAATATCCAAATAGATAAATCAATACCACTAAAATATATCAGAAAATAGACAGAATACGCCTACTTGTATCTAACTGCTCCAAACTTTCATAATATCCAAACAAATAAATAATATGTTACTGCTCCAAAACAAATGCAACAACCCAATGTATAAAGCATTACCCTGAAACAACAAATGAACACCGAAAACAAACAAACAAATAAACTTTAGCATAACAGAAAAAGTGTTTTTTTAAATACAACATGGATTTTTCTTCTCCCACAATGATTTCAGCTACGAACACAGAAACTGAGCAAATTGCACAGTACTCTGGTTTGTAATCTACTAAATATGAGGGTCAAAAAAAAAATGTTGATTATTCAATATAAAAAGTCATTACAAAATACTAATATTAACATACTATTTTCTTTTATCACAGAAATTAACAAGAAATACATGTAATTCAGTTACTAAACCAAACAGTAAGTATATTATAAGCTCTATGCCCTGGCCACAACCATCACAGCATATCACACCCATAGTATCTTATAACTTTGTTCCTTATAAATTTGTTTTTGACCCAAAGTTATAAGCAACTATAAATGTGATATGCTGCGGTGGTTGTGGCCAGGCCATAGAGTGTTGGGTGCATGGCCAAACGGCCATGCACCCAACACTCTATGCCCTGGCCACAACCACCGCAGCATATCACACCCATAGTGTAAAACATTTCAACTATGGCCTATGGAAACTTTTAATGTTCGCGGACATTACCAGTGTTCTTAGAACACTTTCAATTTGCCAGCGAACAATACGGACAGCGTCTTCAGTACACCCCCTACGAACATTTCAGGACAACGCGAAAGTTCTTAGAACACTTTCAACTCGACAACGAACAATACGGGAAGCGTCCTCAGGACACCCCCCTACGAACATTTCAGGACAGCGCATATGTTCTTAGAACACACCCCCATTTTGTTTATGGCGAACATTTCAGGACAACGCGAGAGATCTTAGAACACTTTCAACTTGACAACGAACAATACGGACAGCGTCCTCAGAACACCCCCATTTTGTTTCTTTGCAAACATTTCAGGACACCCCGAGTGTTCTTAGAACACTTTCGACTTGCCATCAAACAATACGGACAGCATCTTCTGTACACCCCCTGCAAACATTGCAGAACACCACGAGAGTTCTTAGAACACTTTCAATTCGACAACGAACAATACGGACAGTGTCCTCAGGACACCCCCTTAGAACACACCCCCATTTTGTTTATTTGCGAACATTTCAGGACACCGAAACAGTTCTAAGAACACTTTTAACTTGCCATCGAACAATACAGACAGCGTCTTCAGGACAACTCCTACGAACATTTCAGGACAACGCATGAGTTCTTAGAACACACCCCCATTTTGTTTATTTACGAACATTTCAGGACACCGAGACAGTTCTTAGAACACTTTCAACTTGCCATTGAACAATACGGACAGTGTCCTCAGGATACCCCAATACGAAAATTTCAGGACACCGCGGGAGTTCGTAGAACACTTCAGGACAACGCATGTGTTCTTAGAACACCCCCCCATTTTGTTTATGTGCGAACATTTCAGGACAACGCAAGAGTTCTTAGAACACTTCCAACTTGACAACGAACAATAAGGACAGCGTCCTCAGAACACCCCCATTTTGTTTATTTGCGAACATTTCAGGACACCGCGAGTGTTCTTAGAACAGTTTCAGCTTACTTGCGAACAAAACGGACACATATTGAGTCCTCAGAACACCCCCCATTCAGTTTATTTAGAACATTTCAGAACACCCGTGATGTCCGCAGACAAATCAAACACAAAAAGAACGTCTACCACATAAAAAAGCACAACATTTAACCTATCTCATACCCTTCCATCCTCCCCAAACACTCCTACACACCAACACACTCTACTAAATACAAATTTTGAACAAACTTTCACCGCGCTGTCCGCAGACGTCCGCGAATCTAATCTGACGCGCTTCACGCTTAACACCGTCCAATCAGCGAACACGTTGCATGTCCGCAGACATCACACAAGCTGATTGGGCAATCCGGACACAGTCCGCGGACCGAACACAGATATCACTAATTTTTTTTTACCTACTTTTTGGTCATTTAAAAAAAAAAACTACTGGACAAATTTGCAAAAGCATGCTTTTGGGACCAAGCCACTGCTCCTGGTCCAAATTTGGTGAAAATCCGTCCAGCGGTTTGGGCTGTAGGCGCGAGCTAAATTTTGTTCCCATTCAGTCTATGGGAAAAAAAAAGTTTGGTGAGGATTCGTCCAGGGGGAGCGAAGTTATAAGCCGCCCAAAAAGTGCCCTTCCTATGGAAACAGCAACTTAACCACTACTGTGGCCATGTAATGTAGTTATGGTTACATTGCTAAACTCATAAGAGCACTTTTTCAGCGCCTTATATCTTCGCTCCTTCTGGAGGAATCCTCATCAAACTTTGCTAAAAATGTATATGGCTGGGTCTGAATTTTTTCACCAAGTTGGGGGAGGTTTTGTGTGGGGGGCAAATTTATAGGAGGGGTCCCACATTTTTTTTCTTCCATAGACTGAATGGGGAATAACTTTGCGCACGCTACAGGCCAAACGGCTGGACGGATTTTCACCAAATTTGCAATAACGTGCTTTTGTGTATTTGGTGGAAATCCGACCAGTAGTTTTGTTGCAAATAACTGAAATGTACGTCCCAAAAAATGTGCGATATCTGGGTCCGCTCCGCTGAACCATTTCCCTGTTCGCTCCGCAGACAGAAGTGTCATTGGCTCGCGGTACGGCGTGCTGTCGGAGAAGTTTGGACACGGCCGGTGGTTGGCTGGAGGGAAGCATGGTGTACATCAACATTTTTGGGGAAAGCCGCCATGGTGTATCGGAGGACAGTGTGGCAGCGGAAGGGGCTGGAAAATGTACTGTACGGAATGCGTTGCTGGCAATAAGGGAGGGAATGGGTGGGAAGTGAGAAGTGCTTAATGTGACATATGTAGGCAAGTAATGTTTGTGGTGATTGGAGGCAGCTGTCGTAACGGCCCCATAGCTTCTGCCACAACCCGTTCGTGGCAACCTCTTTTCATGGTGAGTGGTGGCAGGTAAATTGCAGAAGGGGAGTGATTTACACATGCCATAGGGTAGGTGGGTGGCTGTGCGCTGCAGATGGAATGTGGTAGTTGGAGACTTGGTGGGATGCATGGGTGAATGAAGGTACGGTGGGTCTCTGTAAGAATTGGACTAATGGGTGCATGGGCAAAGGCCGTAGGGTGTAGGGCACACACTCAAGAGCGTAGGGCTGCAACATACCCACCGCAGGAACGCATCTTTGACTCTGCATTTGGTACATGGTGGTTCTTGTATAGTGTGGTATGTGCAGATTGGTTGCAGTAGGGCTAGTGTTGTGACCAGAATGTGGGTAGGTTGGCAGTGACACAGTACTTTGTGAATGGAAGTGGGGGCGCCCATAGTAAGTGAATAAAACTGCACAGGGGTGCAGGAGAGAGGGTTTTCTTTGCACATTATGTTCACCGTTGCAGTTTGTTGTTGCACAGCTGCATGGTGCAGGTTGGGTAGGAGTGCTGGTGGCAGTGGTGTGTATGTGGATGTTGGTAGTGGGTGACACGGTGACATGCATGGTGGCATTACGTTGCTGTGGGTGTGTTCAACCTATGCTGTGTGCTGATTTCTTCAAGTAGGCCCAATGTTGTGAACATTTTGTGGTTAGTGACACAAAACTTTGTGAAAGGCTGTGGGTAGTGGTGGCGGAGGATGTGGTGTGTTTGTGGATTCTGATAATTGCGACCTGTTTTCATGCATGGGTGTTTTGTATGTGCTTAATGTTAGCTGCCCACATGGGCGTTATGTTAAGTGGTGCAATTTGGTGTTGCTTAGCGCCATGGTGCTGTACAGGATGGGTAGGAGTGCTGGTGGCAGTGGTGTGTATGTGGATTGTTGTACTTGCTGACATGGTGACATGCATGGTGGCATTACGTTGCTGTGTGTGTGTGTTCAAGGCCTAGACTATTGGGTACATGGCCAAAGGCCGTAGGCCGTAGGCCATGCACTCAAGAGCCAAGGCCTTGAGGACACCCATAGCAGTAATGCATTTTTTAATGTGCATCACTTAGAGGGTGGTGACATGTAAGCAATGGTTGTGGAGCACATTTCAGCCGTTATAGGCCAGTGTTCCAAACAGATTGTGGGTAGGTTGGAAGTGGCCCAATACTTTGTGAATGGAAGTGGGTACGCCCACAGTTTGTGATTGAAAGTGCACATGGATACAGGAGAGATTATTTTGTTTGTATATTATGGTAACTGTTGCATTTTGTTGCTGCATAGCTCCATGGCGGTGCGCTGTGCTTCAAAATGCTGCAGCGAAAAGTCACGCTTTGTGGGCTCTGGGTGCAGTGTTTACATACTGTCAGTATGGTAGAGGGTATGGGTGAAGGGCCGCTCATATGTGCTTGGATAGTGTGCTGTGTGCACAATGCCTGCAGTATGGGCAATGTTGTAAACATTTAGCGGTTACGTTGGCAGTGACACAATACCTTCTGAGTGGAATTCGATAAGACAATAGTATGTGAATGAAAGGGTGCAGGGGTGCCGCAAACAGTGTAATGTTCATACATTATGGTAACTGTTGCATGTAACGCTGTGCATGTCCATTGCAGTGTGGAGGTTGGTTAGGAGTGCTGGTGCCATTGGTGCGTATGTGCATAGTGGTAGTTGCTGACATGCATGATTGCATTACAGTGCAGGGAATGTGTGCAAAGAGCACACCCACTGGAGCAATGCAGGTTTGAGGCACAGCGTGGTGATCTTTGGAGAATGGGTGTGGAGCACATTGTCGAAGTGCTATAGCACTACAAGTGAGTTGTGAAGCATGTATTGTGCATTCCATGGTTGTGGTGATAGTTGCAACATGCTACAGTATTTGGTGTGCAGCAGGAGATGGTGCAGTGAGAAGTTGTGCAGTGTGGCCACAGGGTGCAGTGTGTATGTAATGTGAGTATGGAAGTGGGTATGGTTGAAGTGCAGCTTATATGTGGTTGGTTACTGTGCTGTGTGCAGAATTATTGAAGTAGGCCCAATATTGTGCAGCTGTAGTGCATAGGTTTCCAGTGACACAATACTTTGTGAATGGAAGTGCATAATGGTGATGTAGCCTGTGGTATGTTTGTGGATTCTGCTAAGTGTGTCATGTTTTCGTGAATGGGTGTTTTATGGTGTGGGGGAGTTGGGAAGAAGTGCCGCTACAAATGTTACATTTGTGCATAATGGTTGGTGCCCACATGGTCGCTTGCTTGGATGTATAGTATGCTGGTGGGTGTGGAAAGGGCTGCAATGTTGTGTGCATGGCCGAAGGTGTGCTGGGTGCGTCTGAGGATCTTTGTAGATGCTGCAATCATGCATTAATTAGCAGATGTTTCTGGTGGAGGGGCTTTGCAATGAAACAGAACGTGTACTGAGAGTGTTCCACAGTAAATATGGAGTGCTGTATAAAAATGACAGTGTGCAATGCAGAGCCTTTGTATGTCATTGCTGCATGCTTATTTGAAAATTTGACAGCACCCAATGGGGGAGTGCTGCAAAAAGGGAAGAAGTATTGTCTTAGCTTTACTGGGCTGTGGCCGTCACCATAAATGGGAAAGCGCACGTGCACATCCTGCCATTATGAGCAGGGTGGAAAGGGAATTGGAATTGTGGAAAATAGGCAAGTAGGAGTTTAGGGCGTGGTTCACAGAAAGGGGCGGTACCATTTCCTCCCAATACTGTGTCTTGAGGGTAGTCGAGACGGAGAGACACACAGTGCTTATCATCGGTGATACCTTTGTGCGCCATCTGCACAGGTGTTGTGTGCAAAGAGGTATTGCTGGTAATTTCAGGTTGTAAGGACTGGACGCTCTCTGGGCCTGTCAGGGTGACTGCAGTTTTGGATAGGTCGTCTTTGCAGATATGTGGCATCCGTCACGAACGTTGACTTTGTCATGCTGCACTATGGAAGTCTACATTTGGGTTACATGTCATGTGGACGATTAATCTGTCACCTGAAGAGGTTGCTGACCGCAGTGATGCATATTTTTCCTACTGCGAAGGTCGTTTACTCATGCATAACACCAAGAGGAGTTTGGGTCCATGACGGTGTAATTTGTCCGCAGCCTGAGGTCGGAACGTGTGCTATAAACATAATTATGCGTGAGTTTATGCAGACTGCTGGTATGTTCTCCACCCACTATGAGATCATAAGGCTGCCAAATATGCAGTGGTTCCGTAGAAATGGCATTTATTTGAGGGCCGTTGGCAATGCTGGTTTCTTTTACACTGCAAGAAGCATTGACCCGAATGTGGTAAAAATGTGACGAGAGGCAAACAGAAATGCATATAAAGAGAAAATAAAAAAAAGTTGCTGGCACGCACGTCACGAAAACAACAAACAAGAAAAACGTTCATACATCTATGATAGAAGAATGAATCCCCTACCCAATTTGATATTATTTACACCCCCCACACTATCCCCAAAAGGTAGTGCATTACGCTGTACTTTCAGGATTACAAGTGCCACATCCAGGGTGGCTATGTGGATGTACACGGATGGAGAAATTGTGCATACTTTCATTGAACTTTGTAATGGACATGCTTTGGAATGGCATGACATTTATACTGTGAATGTGTAATGGTACATTTCAAGTGTTGTACAAGATTGACAGTGTTGGATGATGGCGGCTTCAAAGCAACTGGTGGATACGTGTATGCCTATTTACGCGTAACCCAATGAAGTAGAGCTGCATAGAACATATTGCAAAGGGAAGAAGGACTGCTAAAGCTTTGCAAGGGTGCGGCCCTCACGCTACTTTGGAAGGCACACATGCCAAAATGTGCCCTTTACACCACCTTGCCCAATTGCCATGGCAGTGTGGTGATTAGCCAATCAGGTAGTGTGGGTGTGGTTAACAGGAAAGGGAGGTGTAACTGTTGTACATTATATTCTGCGTACTGAGGGTGGCTGACATGGCGAAACGCATTGTGTTGACTGTAGGTGATCCCTTTGTCACAGATCTGCACAACTATGACCTGCAAAGACACTTTGATGGCAATTTTCATTTGGAAGGAGTGGACACATCGTGGAAGACTGTGTATGATTGCAATTTCGCCGATATGCATGCACTTTGCAAAGACCTTGCCACTTTTCCAGTAGTAGATGTCATCGTCATCCATTACGGCAGCATGCATATGTGTTATCTGCCTTGCTTAGATTTGTTCCATAGACTAAGGAGATTGCTGAATGTCGTGAGGACGCTTTTCCCCACCGCCAAGGTGCTTTTCTCATCCATAATACCAGGGAAGGTGTCTCATCAACAGAAGCATGTATACGTTTTTGTCCGCTTGTGGAATGTTTTTCTGCAACAATTACTGCATTAGTTGTGGAAATGCAGAGTGTTTCCAAGAAAATAGCATTTTGTTGTCACCCATTGGCAATGCAGTTTTGTTTGCTCGTCTACAGGCTGCAGTGAAGAGTTCACTGTACTAACGTGAGCAGAAGAACTCACAAAAGCTAATGAACACTGAAAAAGGTGTTTCCGTGGAAGCATCTAAACAAAAAAAAACAACCGGCTCTTTGAAGAGTCGCCCCTTATCACGATCTACCCCTACCCTGGTTGCAAGTTATTCCCCCCACCCGCATTCAGCGTGAAAGCTACATCCAGGGATTTTGCGAGTGGCGAACACAGAAATGGAACTGTGGGGATTGTCCAATCACATGATTAGGGGGTGCGCCAATAGGAAAAGGGAATTCTGCTTCACTCATGCCCGGCCCTCGACATACTTGGGGACCTGCACGTGCTACATTGGGCACTTCTCACCATGATGGCCTTTGGAAATGGGACTGCAGCGATTGTCCTATCAGGTGGTGCTCAGCGGGTGCATCCCTTGAAATCACACCAATACGAAGAAAGACTCCTCCTGCTGTACTGGGGCATGTGCTCTGGGTGTGCGTCACAGGAAAGGGTGGCATTCAGTTTCCCCATTAATTTGTGTACTGCAGCTGGCAAACATGGCAAGACGTACAGTTTTTGTCGTGGGTGATGGCTTCGTGGAAGATCTGTGCATGTATGCCCTCCAAGAAGACTTGTCTGGCAATTTCGGTTTGGAGGGACTGGACGCTTTGTGGGGGAGTGTCGAATCGTGCTGTTTCGGCGGACTGCTTCTAGAATGTCGAAGTGGGGCCTCTTCGGCAACTGTACATTTTGCGATCATGCACTTTGAAGCCTTCTTTTTGGGTTACTTGCCTTGTTCCCGTGTGTTTAGTCAACTGAAGATTATTATGAAAGCAGTGCAGCACATTTTTCCTACTGCCAAGGTGCTTTTCTCATGTATACCCCGAGAATAGTGCGGAAGTATTCCAAGGATTCCTG
This sequence comes from Ambystoma mexicanum, assembly GCF_040938575.1. Taxonomy (NCBI): domain Eukaryota; kingdom Metazoa; phylum Chordata; class Amphibia; order Caudata; family Ambystomatidae; genus Ambystoma; species Ambystoma mexicanum. The sequence continues at coordinate 529,064,850 of NC_090925.1, forward strand.
TCGCCAGCCAGAGGTCAGAAGGGGTCTCATCAACAGAAGCATGTGTGACTTTGTGAGTGCTGCTGGGATGTTCTCTTGTCAGAATGAGAACATTGGTTCACGATACATACACCTTTACAAGGCAAATGGCATGTCTTTGTCGAACAGTGGCAAATAAATGTTGTTTCACAATCTACACACTACAGTGACAACCCTAACAACCTCCGCTCCCCTGGTTGAAAGGTATTCCCCCACTCCTGCGCTCACCCAGCAGAAAAAGTCTGCAAATATCACGATAGTTGCAGGGTGGCACGTGCTACATACGCCCCTTTTGCAGATGACAGCCATAGAAATGGGCCTGCAGAGGCTACGGGATTGGGCAATAAAGTTTGTGGGTTTGGTGTGTAAGGACAGACTGTGGTACACAGAGTATTTGTCAACAGAAAAGCAGAGGGTGTGGTTATGGCTTTGTGTTTCACGAGGCACAGCCTGCAGGTTTTAGGGTATTCCGACATACACTGAGCGAAAGTGAATGGAAAACACTGTGCAGTGACTACTCATTTTGCAATCTATCATCTGCATGTGTAGTGCTATGGAGTAGATACAAAGAATTGCCAGATTTCGGTTTCTCTGTGTGACACTTTGGTGACATGCAATCATCTCAATATTATTGGTGTTCATTGTGCAGGGAAAATGGCCCAGCATGTTACACAACCTTAAGTGTCGTTTGCGATGAAGGAGGCAATTGCCCAGTTCATGCATTTGTTTCAGATCTCTTGCAGACGTTTGTAGCGCATTATGCAGCCACCGATGTGGCAGCGCAATTTCCTATTTGGTCCGTGAATGCAGACAGCACGGTACATTGCTAAGAAGAGTATTTGTGGCTTTGTTCGACATGTGCCAATGGCATCCTTCGCCCATGGGACTATGACGTTTCACAGAACAAATACTTTTCCCCAGTTATAATGTTTTTCTTACTATGCCAGCCATCGTATTTTTGCACACCGCATCTAAATTGGCTTGGTGCCCTTCTTGAAAGTAGTGACATTTATTTGTACTTAGTGTAGCCCTGTGGCTCTCTTGAAAATGCTCTGGAACACCTACAAAAACCTCGTTGTACAGCGACCCCCTTTGTAACTGATTGAACTACAGTGTTTACCACACTGCCACGCCTCCTGCCCAGAATGCGTGCATTGGCAATTCTGTTGTTGATCTGTGAAAGGTGCTTTCTTTATTTACCTTTTTCCCCCCTTTCGCAGTTCATTTTTATTTATTATGGTGTTCTCACACACGCCACAGAAGGAACGGCAAAAAGGGTCCGGTACAGAAAGGCTGCACTTGTCTGGATACTATAGGGGACATGCCGGGAGACAGAATTATTGGGTGGTCCTCACCTACAGAGGCACCAGTCATTGTAATGATCCCGTAAGGACCGTTCCCATGCCCTTCCAAGTACCTTCCCTTTGTACAGTAGCGCATTGCAATACATGTACAATACAATGTCCTTTGCTGGGTAAGGGTCTCTTAGCACAGCATATGGTTTGCAATGGTTGTTTTACAGCTCCGCTGCCCTACAGGAGTGCCCCTCTTGTTGCCCCCAGCAGATGTGCAAAATTCTGTACATGAAAGTACCCTACGTAATTGCTGGAAGGGTGATAGCCTGCCTACTGGTCCCTTGTGCTTTGTTTTCAGTTGTCGTCATAGCAGTAGAAACAGTTTATGCTACGCCTTTACTGTTAGGGGTAGCATTCATGGATATACATACATTGTGGAATACAAGAATGTTTACGAGGATGGGAAACACAGCTTCATTATGTGCAGCAGTAAGCCATTTATTCTGTGTGACCCATGCAGCTACAGTGCTTTTCTAACCGGCACTAAGGTTGTTTGCGCTCTGCATATTTTGCTGTTTCCTTACTTGCCCTTACATGCACTAGCATGTGCATGAGGAAGGTGCAGCAGCTTTGCCATTTTGCAGACTAAGTACAAACTGTCCCACCTGCACTTACATGTTTTCTTCAAATATACGACCGGCAGGTGACATCTTAATACTTTCCGTCACACTGCTGAGTGCAGAAACAATTGTTTCACAGGTCATGGAAAGGCAAGCAGCAGATAAATGAAAGTAATGCGACATTTAACACGGCCACATGACAATGCAGATTGCTGGTCCTTGTTTAACAATGGCCATTATACAGTTAGGAGTACTGTAGCCACACATTGGTAGATTTTCAGAGCCACCCACAACGTCAGCAGCAGTACTTTAAATGCGGTAGCTTTCTGCATGATTCCGTAGGGCTGGCGACAGGGGTGGTCTTACCTATGCATGGGTCTAGGTGTGGAACGGAAACATGTGCTCTTCCACAACTACTCAAAAGTGCATTTGAAAATACAGCCATGCAGCCACTAATGGAGTCCTACCGATACTTGCAGTGTGATTGCACTTACGCAACCAGGTGCAGTGTCCCAAGGAAACGTCCATATTGCTCATTTGGACTCAATTTGGCCAGTACTGTGCAGCACAGATTTATCATGCCCTGTTAACACAAAAAGAGAGCCTACTGCTACACTACACAATATTTACTATGTACATCTATAATTGGTATGATACGCCAATACTATTCGGAAAAGTAAGGGATAGCGCAAATGGATACATACACCACACAATTTGCACTTTCCACACATTTATCAAGAAGGAAGCCAAGGAATTAGTAAAAAAACGTTGTTAACGGGACATTATGGTTAGCTTGCTGTACGCAATACCTATCCTCTTTACAGAAAATGCTATGCTAAAGCAACGTTCTGTTTAGAGTGGCCTACTAAAAAACTATGAAATTCACTAACAAAAACATGTTAAAGGGATGTTATGGTTAAGTTGCACTATGGAAAAACGTTGTTACAAGGACGTTATAAAACCGAAATAAAATAGAAATTCGACAGTTATGGTAAGCTAAGCAACCATAACTCACGCCACAACCGTGCACTGAGAAGACTGACACCCATAACATCAACAATGCCATCACAAATGTCATAGATGACATCACTGATGACATCATATATGTGGCCCACTTATTTTTGGTCACTGAAATATCTAGGCCTGTTGTTTTGGTCACTGAAAGTCCAAATATTAAAATTCAAAAGGTGCTGTATATCTAGACGTTAACCTTTTCATATGTTCTTAAAGTACTTCCCTTTCGGTTTGGTCTATGTTCATGGTGCACATACATGGGGCAATAGGCAGGCCTGAAACACACAATTCATTTCTATACATGAAAATAAACTTTAATGCTACTAACATTAACTGTCGAATTTTCAGGGTTTTTTCAATTGTATCTGTAACCATAACGTCCATGTAACAACGTTTTTCCATAGAATTTTATTGGTTTTTGCTAGTATAACTTAATCATAACGTTCCTTTAACAATGTTTTTGTTAGTGTATATATATCTATATATTGAAGAAAAGAAGGTAGACTGAAGCCCAGTCACAAGCGTAGTAGCACTCGGGCATGTAAAAAAGACAAAAGGTCTGCATTACAATGCAGATGGTACCAAAAACAAGTGCAAGCTGACTGGATTCACACATAGTCAAATATCACTTGGTAAGAAAACCTTCACAACAATAGGTATAATCTACCACGCAGAAGCGACAACCAATTCAGGGCACTACACTGCATATATAAAAAGAAATATGGATGGTTTCAATGTAATGATAGTACCATTACTCTAAAGCAGAGATTACCAGCAAATCTTACAAACACTTATTTTAGGTTCTTAAAACCAAAATTTGATAACTAAACTGTACTTAAACCTCAAGTAAACTTGTAGTGAAAAATATAAACTGTTAGAATATTCCAAAAGCTATCTAACTGCCCAAAGATTCTACAACAATTAATCACATAAATGAATACGACTAAATTAGAGCATAAAATAGACAATTAGAATACGCCAATTAGTATCTAACTGTCCCAAAATTTAACAATATCCAAAAAGATAAATCAATACCACTAAAATATATCAAAAAATAGACAGTTAGAATGCCCCAATTGGTATCTAACTGTCCCAAAATTTAACAATATCCAAATAGATAAATCAATACCACTAAAATATATCAGAAAATAGACAGAATACGCCTACTTGTATCTAACTGCTCCAAACTTTCATAATATCCAAACAAATAAATAATATGTTACTGCTCCAAAACAAATGCAACAACCCAATGTATAAAGCATTACCCTGAAACAACAAATGAACACCGAAAACAAACAAACAAATAAACTGTAGCATAACAGAAAAAGTGTTTTTTTAAATACAACATGGATTTTTTTTCTCCCACAGACCCAATAATTTCAGCTACGAACACAGAAACTGAGCAAATTGCACAGTACTCTGGTTTGTAATCTACTAAATATGAGGGTCAAAAAAAAAAATGTTGATTATACAATATAAAAAGTCATTACAAAATACTAATATTAACATACTATTTTCTTTTATCACAGAAATTAACAAGAAATACATGTAATCCAGTTACTAAACCAAACAGTAAGTATATTATAAGCTCTATGCCCTGGCCACAACCATCACAGCATATCACACCCATAGTATCTTATAACTTTGTTCCTTATAAATTTGTTTTTGACCCAAAGTTATAAGCAACTATAAATGTGATATGCTGCGGTGGTTGTGGCCAGGCCATAGAGTGTTGGGTGCATGGCCAAATGGCCATGCACCCAACACTCTATGCCCTGGCCACAACCACCGCAGCATATCACACCCATAGTGTAAAACATTTCAACTATGGCCTATGGAAACTTTTAATGTTCGCGGACATTACCAGTGTTCTTAGAACACTTTCAATTTGCCAGCGAACAATACGGACAGCGTCTTCAGTACACCCCCTACGAACATTTCAGGACAACGCGAAAGTTCTTAGAACACTTTCAACTCGACAACGAACAATACGGGAAGCGTCCTCAGGACACCCCCCTACGAACATTTCAGGACAGCGCATATGTTCTTAGAACACACCCCCATTTTGTTTATGTGCGAACATTTCAGGACAACGCGAGAGATCTTAGAACACTTTCAACTTGACAACGAACAATACGGACAGCGTCCTCAGAACACCCCCATTTTGTTTCTTTACAAACATTTCAGGACACCCCGAGTGTTCTTAGAACACTTTCAACTTGCCATCAAACAATACGGACAGCATCTTCTGTACACCCCCTGCGAACATTGCAGAACACCACGAGAGTTCTTAGAACACTTTCAATTCGACAACGAGCAATACGGACAGTGTCCTCAGGACACCCCCTTAGAACACACCCCCATTTTGTTTATTTGCGAACATTTCAGGACACCGAAACAGTTCTAAGAACACTTTTAACTTGCCATCGAACAATACGGACAGCGTCTTCAGGACAACTCCTACGAACATTTCAGGACAACGCATGAGTTCTTAGAACACACCCCCATTTTGTTTATTTACGAACATTTCAGGACACCGAGACAGTTCTTAGAACACTTTCAACTTGCCATTGAACAATACGGACAGTGTCCTCAGGACACCCCAATACGAAAATTTCAGGACAACGCGGGAGTTCGTAGAACACTTCAGGACAACGCATGTGTTCTTAGAACACCCCCCCATTTTGTTTATGTGCGAACATTTCAGGACAACGCAAGAGTTCTTAGAACACTTCCAACTTGACAACGAACAATACGGACAGCGTCCTCAGAACACCCCCATTTTGTTTATTTGCGAACATTTCAGGACACCGCGAGTGTTCTTAGAACAGTTTCAGCTTACTTGCGAACAAAACGGACACATATTGAGTCCTCAGAACACCCCCCATTCAGTTTATTTAGAACATTTCAGAACACCCGTGATGTCCGCAGACAAATCAAACACAAAAAGAACGTCTACCACATAAAAAAGCACAACATTTAACCTATCTCATACCCTTCCATCCTCCCCAAACACTCCTACACACCAACACACTCTACTAAATACACATTTTGAACAAACTTTCACCGCGCTGTCCGCAGACGTCCGCGAATCTAATCTGACGCGCTTCACGCTTAACACCGTCCAATCAGCGAACACGTTGCATGTCCGCAGACATCACACAAGCTGATTGGGCAATCCGGACACAGTCCGCGGACCGAACACAGATATCACTAATTTTTTTTTACCTACTTTTTGGTCATTTAAAAAAAAAAACTACTGGACAAATTTGCAAAAGCATGCTTTTGGGACCAAGCCACTGCTCCTGGTCCAAATTTGGTGAAAATCCGTCCAGCGGTTTGGGCTGTAGGCGTGAGCTAAATTTTGTTCCCATTCAGTCTATGGGAAAAAAAAAAGTTTGGTGAGGATTCGTCCAGGGGGAGCGAAGTTATAAGCCGCCCAAAAAGTGCCCTTCCTATGGAAACAGCAACTTAACCACTACTGTGGCCATGTAATGTAGTTATGGTTACATTGCTAAACTCATAAGAGCACTTTTTCAGCGCCTTATATCTTCGCTCCTTCTGGAGGAATCCTCATCAAACTTTGCTAAAAATGTATATGGCTGGGTCTGAATTTTTTCACCAAGTTGGGGGAGGTTTTGTGTGGGGGGCAAATTTATAGGAGGGGTCCCACATTTTTTTTCTTCCATAGACTGAATGGGGAATAACTTTGCGCACGCTACAGGCCGAACGGCTGGACGGATTTTCACCAAATTTGCAATAACGTGCTTTTGTGTATTTGGTGGAAATCCGACCAGTAGTTTTGTTGCAAATAACTGAAATGTACGTCCCAAAAAATGTGCGATATCTGGGTCCGCTCCGCTGAACCATTTTCCTGTTCGCTCCGCAGACAGAAGTGTCATTGGCTCGCGGTACGGCGTGCTGTCGGAGAAGTTTGGACACGGCCGGTGGTTGGCTGGAGGGAAGCATGGTGTACATCAACATTTTTGGGGAAAGCCGCCATGGTGTATCGGAGGACAGTGTGGCAGCGGAAGGGGCTGGAAAATGTACTGTACGGAATGCGTTGCTGGCAATAAGGGAGGGAATGGGTGGGAAGTGAGAAGTGCTTAATGTGACATATGTAGGCAAGTAATGTTTGTGGTGATTGGAGGCAGCTGTCGTAACGGCCCCATAGCTTCTGCCACAACCCGTTCATGGCAACCTCTTTTCATGGTGAGTGGTGGCAGGTAAATTGCAGAAGGGGAGTGATTTACACATGCCATAGGGTAGGTGGGTGGCTGTGCGCTGCAGATGGAATGTGGTAGTTGGAGACTTGGTGGGATGCATGGGTGAATGAAGGTACGGTGGGTCTCTGTAAGAATTGGACTAATGGGTGCATGGGCAAAGGCCGTAGGGTGTAGGGCACACACTCAAGAGCGTAGGGCTGCAACATACCCACCGCAGGAACGCATCTTTGACTCTGCATTTGGTACATGGTGGTTCTTGTATAGTGTGGTATGTGCAGATTGGTTGCAGTAGGGCTAGTGTTGTGACCAGAATGTGGGTAGGTTGGCAGTGACACAGTACTTTGTGAATGGAAGTGGGGACGCCCATAGTAAGTGAATAAAACTGCACAGGGGTGCAGGAGAGAGGGTTTTCTTTGCACATTATGTTCACCGTTGCAGTTTGTTGTTGCACAGCTGCATGGTGCAGGTTGGGTAGGAGTGCTGGTGGCAGTGGTGTGTATGTGGATGTTGGTAGTGGGTGACACGGTGACATGCATGGTGGCATTACGTTGCTGTGGGTGTGTTCAACCTATGCTGTGTGCTGATTTCTTCAAGTAGGCCCAATGTTGTGAACATTTTGTGGTTAGTGACACAAAACTTTGTGAAAGGCTGTGGGTAGTGGTGGCGGAGGATGTGGTGTGTTTGTGGATTCTGATAATTGCGACCTGTTTTCATGCATGGGTGTTTTGTATGTGCTTAATGTTAGCTGCCCACATGGGCGTTATGTTAAGTGGTGCAATTTGGTGTTGCTTAGCGCCATGGTGCTGTACAGGTTGGGTAGGAGTGCTGGTGGCAGTGGTGTGTATGTGGATTGTTGTACTTGCTGACATGGTGACATGCATGGTGGCATTACGTTGCTGTGTGTGTGTGTTCAAGGCCTAGACTATTGGGTACATGGCCAAAGGCCGTAGGCCGTAGGCCATGCACTCAAGAGCCAAGGCCTTGAGGACACCCATAGCAGTAATGCATTTTTTAATGTGCATCACTTAGAGGGTGGTGACATGTAAGCAATGGTTGTGGAGCACATTTCAGCCGTTATAGGCCAGTGTTCCAAACAGATTGTGGGTAGGTTGGAAGTGGCCCAATACTTTGTGAATGGAAGTGGGTACGCCCACAGTTTGTGATTGAAAGTGCACATGGATACAGGAGAGATTATTTTGTTTGTATATTATGGTAACTGTTGCATTTTGTTGCTGCATAGCTCCATGGCGGTGCGCTGTGCTTCAAAATGCTGCAGCGAAAAGTCACGCTTTGTGGGCTCTGGGTGCAGTGTTTACATACTGTCAGTATGGTAGAGGGTATGGGTGAAGGGCCGCTCATATGTGCTTGGATAGTGTGCTGTGTGCACAATGCCTGCAGTATGGGCAATGTTGTAAACATTTAGCGGTTACGTTGGCAGTGACACAATACCTTCTGAGTGGAATTCGATAAGACAATAGTATGTGAATGAAAGGGTGCAGGGGTGCCGCAAACAGTGTAATGTTCATACATTATGGTAACTGTTGCATGTAACGCTGTGCATGTCCATTGCAGTGTGGAGGTTGGTTAGGAGTGCTGGTGCCATTGGTGCGTATGTGCATAGTGGTAGTTGCTGACATGCATGATTGCATTACGGTGCAGGGAATGTGTGCAAAGAGCACACCCACTGGAGCAATGCAGGTTTGAGGCACAGCGTGGTGATCTTTGGAGAATGGGTGTGGAGCACATTGTCGAAGTGCTATAGCACTACAAGTGAGTTGTGAAGCATGTATTGTGCATTCCATGGTTGTGGTGATAGTTGCAACATGCTACAGTATTTGGTGTGCAGCAGGAGATGGTGCAGTGAGAAGTTGTGCAGTGTGGCCACAGGGTGCAGTGTGTATGTAATGTGAGTATGGAAGTGGGTATGGTTGAAGTGCAGCTTATATGTGGTTGGTTACTGTGCTGTGTGCAGAATTATTGAAGTAGGCCCAATATTGTGCAGCTGTAGTGCATAGGTTTCCAGTGACACAATACTTTGTGAATGGAAGTGCATAATGGTGATGCAGCCTGTGGTATGTTTGTGGATTCTGCTAAGTGTGTCATGTTTTCGTGAATGGGTGTTTTATGGTGTGGGGGAGTTGGGTAGAAGTGCCGCTACAAATGTTACATTTGTGCATAATGGTTGGTGCCCACATGGTCGCTTGCTTGGAAGTATAGTATGCTGGTGGGTGTGGAAAGGGCTGCAATGTTGTGTGCATGGCCGAAGGTGTGCTGGGTGCGTCTGAGGATCTTTGTAGATGCTGCAATCATGCATTATTTAGCAGATGTTTCTGGTGGAGGGGCTTTGCAATGAAACAGAACGTGTACTGAGAGTGTTCCACAGTAAATATGGAGTGCTGTATAAAAATGACAGTGTGCAATGCAGAGCCTTTGTATGTCATTGCTGCATGCTTATTTGAAAATTTGACAGCACCCAATGGGGGAGTGCTGCAAAAAGTGACCGTGCCTAGGGAAGAAGTATTGTCTTAGCTTTACTGGGCTGTGGCCGTCACCATAAATGGGAAAGCGCACGTGCACATCCTGCCATTATGAGCAGGGTGGAAAGGGAATTGGAATTGTGGAAAATAGGCAAGTAGGAGTTTAGGGCGTGGTTCACAGAAAGGGGCGGTACCATTTCCTCCCAATACTGTGTCTTGAGGGTAGTCGAGATGGAGAGACACACAGTGCTTATCATCGGTGATACCTTTGTGCGCCATCTGCACAGGTGTTGTGTGCAAAGAGGTATTGCTGGTAATTTCAGGTTGTAAGGAGTGGACGCTCTCTGGGCCTGTCAGGGTGACTGCAGTTTTGGATAGGTCGTCTTTGCAGATATGTGGCATCCGTCACGAATGTTGACTTTGTCATGCTGCACTATGGAAGTCTACATTTGGGTTACATGTCATGTGGACGATTAATCTGTCACCTGAAGAGGTTGCTGACCGCAGTGATGCATATTTTTCCTACTGCGAAGGTCGTTTACTCATGCATAACACCAAGAGGAGTTTGGGTCCATGACGGTGTAATTTGTCCGCAGCCTGAGGTCGGAACGTGTGCTATAAACATAATTATGCGTGAGTTTTTGCAGACTGCTGGTATGTTCTCCACCCACTATGAGATCATAAGGCTGCCAAATATGCAGTGGTTCCGTAGAAATGGCATTTATTTGAGGGCCGTTGGCAATGCTGGTTTCTTTTACACTGCAAGAAGCATTGACCCGAATGTGGTAAAAATGTGACGAGAGGCAAACAGAAATGCATATAAAGAGAAAATAAAAAAAAGTTGCTGGCACGCACGTCACGAAAACAACAAACAAGAAAAACGTTCATACATCTATGATAGAAGAATGAATCCCCTACCCAATTTGATATTATTTACACCCCCCACACTATCCCCAAAAGGTAGTGCATTACGCTGTACTTTCAGGATTACAAGTGCCACATCCAGGGTGGCTATGTGGATGTACACGGATGGAGAAATTGTGCATACTTTCATTGAACTTTGTAATGGACATGCTTTGGAATGGCATGACATTTATACTGTGAATGTGTAATGGTACATTTCAAGTGTTGTACAAGATTGACAGTGTTGGATGATGGCGGCTTCAAAGCAACTGGTGGATACGTGTATGCCTATTTACGCGTAACCCAATGAAGTAGAGCTGCATAGAACATATTGCAAAGGGAAGAAGGACTGCTAAAGCTTTGCAAGGGTGCGGCCCTCACGCTACTTTGGAAGGCACACATGCCAAAATGTGCCCTTTACACCACCTTGCCCAATTGCCATGGCAGTGTGGTGATTAGCCAATCAGGTAGTGTGGGTGTGGTTAACAGGAAAGGGAGGTGTAACTGTTGTACATTATATTCTGCGTACTGAGGGTGGCTGACATGGCGAAACGCATTGTGTTGACTGTAGGTGATCCCTTTGTCACAGATCTGCACAACTATGACCTGCAAAGACACTTTGATGGCAATTTTCATTTGGAAGGAGTGGACACATCGTGGAAGACTGTGTATGATTGCAATTTCGCCGATATGCATGCACTTTGCAAAGACCTTGCCACTTTTCCAGTAGTAGATGTCATCGTCATCCATTACGGCAGCATGCATATGTGTTATCTGCCTTGCTTAGATTTGTTCCATAGACTAAGGAGATTGCTGAATGTCGTGAGGACGCTTTTCCCCACCGCCAAGGTGCTTTTCTCATCCATAATACCAGGGAAGGTGTCTCATCAACAGAAGCATGTATACGTTTTTGTCCGCTTGTGGAATGTTTTTCTGCAACAATTACTGCATTAGTTGTGGAAATGCAGAGTGTTTCCAAGAAAATAGCATTTTGTTGTCACCCATTGGCAATGCAGTTTTGTTTGCTCGTCTACAGGCTGCAGTGAAGAGTTCACTGTACTAACGTGAGCAGAAGAACTCACAAAAGCTAATGAACACTGAAAAAAGGTGTTTCCGTGGAAGCATCTAAACAAAAAAAAACAACCGGCTCTTTGAAGAGTCGCCCCTTATCACGATCTACCCCTACCCTGGTTGCAAGTTATTCCCCCCACCCGCATTCAGCGTGAAAGCTACATCCAGGGATTTTGCGAGTGGCGAACACAGAAATGGAACTGTGGGGATTGTCCAATCACATGATTAGGGGGTGTGCCAATAGGAAAAGGGAATTCTGCTTCACTCATGCCCGGCCCTCGACATACTTGGGGACCTGCACGTGCTACATTGGGCACTTCTCACCATGATGGCCTATGGAAATGGGACTGCAGCGATTGTCCTATCAGGTGGTGCTCAGCGGGTGCATCCCTTGAAATCACACCAATACGAAGAAAGACTCCTCCTGCTGTACTGGGGCATGTGCTCTGGGTGTGCGTCACAGGAAAGGGTGGCATTCAGTTTCCCCATTAATTTGTGTACTGCAGCTGGAAAACATGGCAAGACGTACAGTTTTTGTCGTGGGTGATGGCTTTGTGGAAGATCTGTGCATGTATGCCCTCCAAGAAGACTTGTCTGGCAATTTCGGTTTGGAGGGACTGGACGCTTTGTGGTGGAGTGTCGAATCGTGCTGTTTCGGCGGACTGCTTCTAGAATGTCGAAGTGGGGCCTCTTCGGCAACTGTACATTTTGCGATCATGCACTTTGAAGCCTTCTTTTTGGGTTACATGCCTTGTTCCCGTGTGTTTAGTCAACTGAAGATTATTATGAAAGCAGTGCAGCACATTTTTCCTACTGCCAAGGTGCTTTTCTCATGTATACCCCGAGAATAGTGCGGAAGTATTCCAAGGATTCCTGTCGCCAGCCAGAGGTCAGAAGGGGTCTCATCAACAGAAGCATGTGTGACTTTGTGAGTGCTGCTGGGATGTTCTCTTGTCAGAATGAGAACATTGGTTCACGATACATACACCTTTACAAGGCAAATGGCATGTCTTTGTCGAACAGTGGCAAATAAATGTTGTTTCACAATCTACACACTGCAGTGACAACCCTAACAACGTCCGCTCCCCTGGTTGAAAGGTATTCCCCCACTCCTGCGCTCACCCAGCAGAAAAAGTCTGCAAATATCACGATAGTTGCAGGGTGGCACGTGCTACATACGCCCCTTTTGCAGATGACAGCCATAGAAATGGGCCTGCAGAGGCTACGGGATTGGGCAATAAAGTTTGTGGGTTTGGTGTGTAAGGACAGACTGTGGTACACAGAGTATTTGTCAACAGAAAAGCAGAGGGTGTGGTTATGGCTTTGTGTTTCACGAGGCACAGCCTGCAGGTTTTAGGGTATTCCGACATACACTGAGCGAAAGTGAATGGAAAACACTGTGCAGTGACTACTCATTTTGCAATCTATCATCTGCATGTGTAGTGCTATGGAGTAGATACAAAGAATTGCCAGATTTTGGTTTCTCTGTGTGACACTTTGGTGACATGCAATCATCTCAATATTATTGGTGTTCATTGTGCAGGGAAAATGGCCCAGCATGTTACACAACCTTAAGTGCCGTTTGCGATGAAGGAGGCAATTGCCCAGTTCATACATTTGTTTCAGATCTCTTGCAGACGTTTGTAGCGCATTATGCAGCCACCGATGTGGCAGCGCAATTTCCTATTTGGTCCGTGAATGCAGACAGCACGGTACATTGCTAAGAAGAGTATTTGTGGCTTTGTTCGACATGTGCCAATGGCATCCTTCGCCCATGGGACTATGACGTTTCACAGAACAAATACTTTTCCCCAGTTATAATGTTTTTCTTACTATGCCAGCCATCGTATTTTTGCACACCGCATCTAAATTGGCTTGGTGCCCTTCTTGAAAGTAGTGACATTTATTTGTACTTAGTGTAGCCCTGTGGCTCTCTTGAAAATGCTCTGGAACACCTACAAAAACCTCGTTGTACAGCGACCCCCTTTGTAACTGATTGAACTACAGTGTTTACCACACTGCCACGCCTCCTGCCCAGAATGCGTGCATTGGCAAATCTGTTGTTGATCTGTGAAAGGTGCTTTCTTTATTTACCTTTTTCCCCCCTTTCGCAGTTCATTTTTATTTATTATGGTGTTCTCACACACGCCACAGAAGGAACGGCAAGAAGGGTCCGGTACAGAAAGGCTGCACTTGTCTGGATACTATAGGGGACATGCCGGGAGACAGAATTATTGGGTGGTCCTCACCTACAGAGGCACCAGTCATTGTAATGATCCCATAAGGACCGTTCCCATGCCCTTCCAAGTACCTTCCCTTTGTACAGTAGCTCATTGCAATACATGTACAATACAATGTCCTTTGCTGGGTAAGGGTCTCTTAGCGCAGCATATGGTTTGCAATGGTTGTTTTACAGCTCCGCTGCCCTACAGGAGTGCCCCTCTTGTTGCCCCCAGCAGATGTGCAAAATTCTGTACATGAAAGTACCCTACGTAATTGCTGGAAGGGTGATAGCCTGCCTACTGGTCCCTTGTGCTTTGTTTTCAGTTGTCGTCATAGCAGTAGAAACAGTTTATGCTACGCCTTTACTGTTAGGGGTAGCATTCATGGATATACATACATTGTGGAATACAAGAATGTTTACGAGGATGGGAAACACAGCTTCATTATGTGCAGCAGTAAGCCATTTATTCTGTGTGACCCATGCAGCTACAGTGCTTTTCTAACCGGCACTAAGGTTGTTTGCGCTCTGCATATTTTGCTGTTTCCTTACTTGCCCTTAGATGCACTAGCATGTGCATGAGGAAGGTGCAGCAGCTTTGCCATTTTGCAGACTAAGTACAAACTGTCCCACCTGCACTTACATGTTTTCTTCAAATATACGACCGGCAGGCGACATCTTAATACTTTCCGTCACACTGCTGAGTGCAGAAACAATTGTTTCACAGGTCATGGAAAGGCAAGCAGCAGATAAATGAAAGTAATGCGACATTTAACACGGCCACGTGACAATGCAGATTGCTGGTCCTTGTTTAACAATGGCCATTATACAGTTAGGAGTACTGTAGCCACACATTGGTAGATTTTCAGAGCCACCCACAACGTCAGCAGCAGTACTTTAAATGCGGTAGCTTTCTGCATGATTCCGTAGGGCTGGCGACAGGGGTGGTCTTACCTATGCATGGGTCTAGGTGTGGAACGGAAACATGTGCTCTTCCACAACTACTCAAAAGTGCATTAGAAAATACAGCCATGCAGCCACTAATGGAGTCCTACCGATACTTGCAGTGTGATTGCACTTACGCAACCAGGTGCAGTGTCCCAAGGAAACGTCCATATTGCTCATTTGGACTCAATTTGGCCAGTACTGTGCAGCACAGATTTATCATGCCCTGTTAACACAAAAAGAGAGCCTACTGCTACACTACACAATATTTACTATGTACATCTATAATTGGTATGATACGCCAATACTATTCGGAAAGGTAAGGGATAGCGCAAATGGATACATACACCACACAATTTGCACTTTCCACACATTTATCAAGAAGGAAGCCAAGGAATTAGTAAAAAAACGTTGTTAACGGGACATTATGGTTAGCTTGCTGTACGCAATACCTATCCTCTTTACAGAAAATGCTATGCTAAAGCAACGTTCTGTTTAGAGTGGCCTACTAAAAAACTATGAAATTCACTAACAAAAACATGTTAAAGGGATGTTATGGTTAAGTTGCACTATGGAAAAACGTTGTTACAGGGACGTTATAAAACCGAAATAAAATAGAAATTCGACAGTTATGGTAAGCTAAGCAACCATAACTCACGCCACAACCGTGCACTGAGAAGACTGACACCCATAACATCAACAATGCCATCACAAATGTCATAGATGACATCACTGATGACATCATATATGTGGCCCACTTATTTTTGGTCACTGAAATATCTAGGCCTGTTGTTTTGGTCACTGAAAGTCCAAATATTAAAATTCAAAAGGTGCTGTATATCTAGACGTTAACCTTTTCATATGTTCTTAAAGTACTTCCCTTTCGGTTTGGTCTATGTTCATGGTGCACATACATGGGGCAATAGGCAGGCCTGAAACACACAATTCATTTCTATACATGAAAATAAACTTTAATGCTACTAACATTAACTGTCGAATTTTCAGGGTTTTTTCAATTTTATCTGTAACCATAACGTCCATGTAACAACGTTTTTCCATAGAATTTTATAGGTTTTTGCTAGTATAACTTAATCATAACGTTCCTTTAACAATGTTTTTGTTAGTGTATATATATCTATATATTGAAGAAAAGAAGGTAGACTGAAGCCCAGTCACAAGCGTAGTAGCACTCGGGCATGTAAAAAAGACAAAAGGTCAATCCATAGTCCAGTCGTCATTGCTGTTCACCAATAGTCCTTTATTGACATTTTGATGTGGACAAAGGAGGGCAGCAGGAAAACACGACGTATTTCACCCTAAACAGGCTTCGTCTGGTGTGAAAGCGACAAAAAGAGGACTATACATTTATAGCAAACGCTTAGCATTTTGGTCCATCATCAGTTTTCTTAACTGACAGTGACTGGCATGCTCAAAATGTCACATAGTGCGTAGACGTACCGCCATGTTCTAACGGTGCTTCAAGGTATAAACATTACTGTTATGGCCTTTATACGTATACACATAATACACAAGATTAAATTGTAAAATTGTTTCAATTGTTGGGAATTACTTTCTGCAGTGTGTGTTCACCATGGACGATTCTCCTAAAACATAGAGGCACTTAACTGTGAGTGACTGTTTACTAGTATTCTAACTCCTCGGCACTTGGTATATTTACTGTAACATTTCAGTCTAGCTCTTAAACATGCTCTAGTGTGCAAATAGCATTTGAATTTACTGATAGAAAAATACATAAATGAATATATTCCATAACATTTATAAAATATTTCCTCATACCATTTTGCATATGCGCGCATTTGAGCTGGCACTGCTTATAACTTTATTGGACATTCTCCCCTGTAAGTGGTGTGTCATTGCCATACAATATATCATATTGTTTATACTTGTGTGTAACTCGACATATAAATATTTCAGATGTAATGCAAACAATAATAGGTACTAATAACCTTCACGGGCACCTATAAGGAAATATAGGCAGTAAATACCCTTGAGGGTGCCTATGTCCCTGTGTTGGCTCAAAGAAATAGAAACTAGCAGTAAACCCTGGTGGACCCCAGAGTCTTGTGTATTAGTAAAAAGTTACACATGCACGGTAAAAAAAAACTAGCGAGGTAAAAGCGCCACACACATGGTATTCATGCCATTATATGATCAAACGGAACTTTGCAGAATTTTTGGAGCAGAATACATATTATAAAATTGACACATTTCTTGTAGCGGGTATATACACACCTTGCTACCATTCACTGGCAGTGGACCCTCTGCAGGTAACGGGATTTTCATCATGTTTTGGTACAGAGTGGGGGCTCTTAATACATAAACAACGGTCATGCTTAACTGCTCTGCCTCAACACAACACATGGTTTAACGGCATTGTGTATCTTCATTCTGATGTTAAAACAAAAGGATTCCAGTATCATCTGTTTAAGATTTACACCTGGTAAAAGCAGATGGAATCTGTTAAAATGCACTTTTCTAGAGCACATTACTTGCACTAGAGATCACTGCTCTTAATTTGCATATGTGTGAATGCATACAAGTGAAGTGAAGCCTCATGATAGTTTCCACGGCATCAAACATTCCCGTTGTTCTGTGTGAATGTTCATGCTGACGGTTACTTATTAGTGACTGCAAACAGCTGTCAGACATGGGTGGGAAGGAATAAGGTGGAGGAGGAAATGTTCACAGAAATATGCAACAAGGAAGGAGTGCTAATTGTTTCCTTGCACGGTTTACCAAGAACACACTCATAAATGTTTCACAAGAATGTTTCAGTCGCTGACATGCCTAAGGGTTTTTCTCGCTGCTTTCAAAAAAGAAGATTGTTGCATAAAATGTTCAATTGTAATCCCTCATTTTTTTGTGTAGTAATTAATGCTCTTAGAAAGCTTACTGTTATATATGGGCCTCATCACGACTTTGGTGGTAACCCTTAAATCCGGCGGTCGCGCTATTACCGCCGGATTTAAGGGGCGCCAAATCAGGGCTTCGGCGGATTTCTCCCCAGCTCTGAGCTGGGGGGAAATCCACCGAAAATGTGCGCTATTACCGCCGGCGGGAAATCCGCCGGCGGTATGAGTGCGAAAATTCCCCATTGAGCCCAATGGGGAATGGGGCATTCCAGAATGGGCTCAGTGGGGAACGGGGAATTCCATTACCGCCAAACCCGTGATCCGGCGCTAATAGCGGCGGGGGTTTGGCGGTAAGGCTAATACCGCCGGTGGTAATACCACCAGCGTTACCGCCCAACTCATGATGAGGCCCAAAGCAAGGAAGGGTCCAGCCCCCTAAGGCCATGGTGCCTAATAAATGAGCCCAAGTTACAAGACCACTTAGAGCAACAGGGGACATGGCCTGAAGGGGACGGCTCTTTCATTACTTTTAAGCTAAGCAGGGTCAGTCCCAATTATTGCATGGGTGGGAGGCGGTCCACAGTCCAGGATGCTGTGTGTTTTATTAGTTTTAAATATCTCATAACACTCTAAGAAATCACACGGTAGCTGCATTTTTTTTAAAAACTGTGCTAGTGTCAGTCCTTGTAAGTATTGCACTCACAGACCATTTATTTGCCTTTTTCTGAATTGAATTCTGGTAAATGAACTCTCCCAGTCAGGATGGGGGGAATAATGCCATAATTGTACACGTTTTCCCTAACATAGTTCTATAAGGTTTTATATATTTGAGTGACACTATGGTATGCATACTTTTCAAGTTATCTTTAGAAAGTATGGTTGAAAGCCAGAAATGGCGAGAGGGCAAGCAAGTCATGAGTATTGGCCCATGATGTGGCAAGAGAGTTTGCAATCCTGGACACTGGTGCAGTTATTTGCCCCCGTTTGTGGCTGCTTCTTAAAGGCACAAGTAAAGGACACATGTGGGTGGACAGCATAACTATTTTGCGGAGGGAGAACGCACCCCTTTGGTTGGCAAGCTTGCTCAAGTATTTGGCAACAAAGATTTTACTCAGGTTGTCATGTTCCCAGTGCAGACGCTTACCCACAAGACAACAAGCACTTGGTTTGTATAGGCATTTTGTTTTCCAGGGAACATTTTATGACAGATTGCTGGGTTTAAAAGGTGAGAACCCTTTATACTTTGACAGAATATTTATTGGAACATTTGCTCTCTCAGGTTATTTTTCTGGTGTTCATTACTTTAAAAAAAAATCCAATACTATTTTCTCTTATGCACTTTCTTCTAAGGGGAAGGTCAATTGAACTACATTTGTATATTTCACTTTAAGATATATGTTCACTAACTGTGCGCATATTCATGTGAGCTAGCTTTTGTTCATGCAAAAGTATCCGGGCATATGTTATTCTTGAAGACGGTCATTTTTTGCCCTTCTCCGTGCTACTTAAATGCTATTAGTTGGGGTTGTGTGATGTTTCACAACTGGCACCAAGAGATCAGCCACAAAACAAGGGACTTGTAGCATTCTGCTTAACTAATGTGTTTGATCCTTGGCAAATAATCTAATCTCAATGTGCATTGCCTAAAAACATGGCGAGTTCTCAAAGCCTGCAATCTTTTATACGTAACAATTCCACTGTTAAAACAGGTCAAACCCAGTTTGTGATTGATGGAATGCATGTGGCGGACAGGAGTGCGTGTGGTGGACAGGAGTATGTGTGGTGGACTGGCAGACAGGAGTGCATGTGGCAGACAGGAGTGTGTGAGGCAGACAGGAGTGCGTGAGGCAGACAGGAGTGCGTGCGTGGGGCAGACTGGAGTTCGTGCGTGGGGCAGACTGGAGTGCATGCGTGGGACGGACTGGCTTGCATGCGTGGGACGGACTGGAGTGTGTGGGGCAGACTGGACTGCGTAGGGCGGACCGGAGCGCACGGGGCTGACTGGAGTGCGTGGGGTGGACTGGAGTGCGTAAGTGCGTCGAGCGGACCGGAGAGTGTGGAGCAGACTGCGGTTCATGGAGTGGACAGGAGTGCATGGAACGGACTGGAGCACATAGAATTGCGTGACGTATATAGTATGGTTTGGTGTGCAGGGAATGTTTGAAAGAGCATATCACACCACCATGCTTACTCTCTTCTTTACACCACCACTCAACTAGAACACAGAGATACTATGACACCATTCGGTATAACTGTTATACCAACATCCGCCGCACACTCCCCATCACTCTAAGTAAACACTGCTCACTGCTGGTTACACACCCCCCAGCCAGGCGTTCTCCTCCAGCCTAACACAGCCACATTCGGTCTGGATAAACCCAGCCAGAACAAACACACACTCCTGATCTCTCAACCACCACACCTACCACTAAGAAGCAGCTATTACACGAATACCGCACCAGCTGTACACATATCCGGTGCTCACACGCACCTTTGACTTTCTCTACTCTCTCTACTGATCTGAACTTCGGTTCCCAAGGGCGTTCAACCTACCAGCGCCTTCAGACCATACCAATGGTATATAAGGCACTATATAAATGCAAAATAACATAACATAACATAACATCTTTGAGTGATGGGTCCCAGATGTTTTAAAATATAGAGTGGCTGTGCCCACCGGCCATGGCTAGTGGTCTGGTAGTATTCTAAAATGGATAGTGGACACAGCCAAAGGCGCCTACAACACTTGTGTACAGGCGCATTTAAAATGCCACATCATCTCACCTGCTATTGACGAAGGCCATTGCTAGTGGTCTGGTAGTGTTTTAAAATAAACAGTTTGGCACGACCGAAGGCCATTCTCTCTGGCCAACCCCCAAGGCCATGGCTAGTGTCTGGTAGTGTTCTAAGATATGAGTTGGCACAGCCGTAGTTCAGAAAGAATCTATGGAATAACAAAACCCTTGAAATGCAAGGAAACAGCTTTAGTTGCAGGGACGTTAAGGTGAGAACTTAATGCAAAAAAACCTGGAATTCACCTTAACTTTGTGTCCCCTGTTGTGCAGCCTATGACCACAATGATGACATCACAGATAACATCACTGGTGATACCATCAATGACATAATCTATGACATCAAACATGGCACCACTGATGACATCACTGGTGGCATCGCTAATAACATCATATATTACATCAATGATTATTTAACAAATGCCATCAGACATAAGATCACTCTAGGTATTTGCCCATATTTGAACCACCGTTACGTTTCAACATATGTGATATTAGCATTTTAGAATAGTTCATAACAATGGGTACATTGTTTAAAATAGTAAACAGATACACATGCATCATATCACTACTTGAGAATCTTTCATTTGTAGTACTTTGATCAAAGAGGATATCTGAATTATAAATAGTGCTAAGAATGTGCCTCTTTGTGCCAAATATATCCAAGACATGTTCACTATAATATAATCTGTATATATATTTACAAAAGAATTGTAGAAATACATAGAAAGAGACACATGTTGAACCCTAATTCTTTACTATGTTTTAAAATAAACATATGTAAATACACAATTGTTTTATTGCAAGACAAATGTGTACACATATCATTTTCTAAAGTGACAAGAGAAGTGCTTTAAAACAAGGAACATCTATGTATTAGAATATATTTTAAGATTTCCACTCATGGCTACTGTAAATGTATATATTTATAGAAAAGAAATGAAGTTTTAAAATTCAAAATTTTCTTGAAAACATGTACATGTACATAGATATACATTTCTTTCTGTGTGTCTTTTGTAAGGTGATTAACATGTTAAAATTAAAATAAAACACATACTGTACAAAGTAAAAGTATTCTTTAAATAATGTCACATTTTTTTATACATTGGGCCTCATTAGGAGTATGGCGGTAAGGCAACAACGGCGCCGGTATCGCTACCGGCACCATTTCTACCATACCGCCATACTAGGACTTCTGCTCACTGGTGCCCTAGCAGCCACGAGGTCTGACCAGGTAGCCGTACCGGCACCCATGGGCAGAACATGATGGTAGCAACGGTACCATTATAAACAGTACTGCTGCTACCATCCTCCCCATTCCCATTGAACCCTATGGGGGCTCAAAAGGGAATCGGGATGTACCGGCTCTGGCACCCGCGCAAGGGGAATTACCGTCTCTGCCGAGGTCAGAATGGCCCAGTAATTCCACTTTTGCGGGTGCCGAAGCCGGATGCGAGTTTGGGGGTAGCCTTGCCGGTAAAACCGGCAAGGCTACCTTCAACCTTGTAATGAGGCCCATTGTCTTTTGTGTATGCCATAGATGATGCCATTAGTGATGGCACCAGTGATGTCATCATTGATGTCATCTGTGATGTCATCCTTGTGGTCATAGTCTGCGCAACAGGGGACGCGAAGTTAAGGTGGCTTTAGCTGAATTTCTGTAGTTTTGTTGCGTTAAGTTCTCACCTTAACGTCCCTGAAACTAAAGTATTTTCCTTGAATTTTGAGATGACTGTGCTGCTCCTTGTCCTGCATGACATGATGTGCAAACAATTATGTTATCCTCTGTTTGCTAGGTTCAACAATTATGTTTGCACTTTGTAGTTCAAATTGTGAAAATTGTGCAATGTGGTCAAAAGCAGATGGAATTACAATTTACACTTTTTAGAAAGTGAGGCCCTCAGGGAGGTTGGTATCATGGAGTCTAACAGGGTAATTCATAGAATTTCCCAGAAAAGTGTCGCAAGCGGCTGGCGCAGAGTGTCCGCGTGCGATTGTCTGCGCCAAGCGCGTGCGCTAAAACCGATTTCCGCGCACAGCGTATTCATGGATTTTAGGCTCCCAAACCAGCCGTGGCGCAGAGTATCGCAGCGACCCTGCAGCAGCGCCAGTAACGCCCCCAAGAACGCCCTCACGCAAGGAACAGCCATCAAAATCGCTAAATCATCGCAAAGGGCTGCACTAACCCTGGACCAGTTTACAGGGCTGCCAAACAAGGAACGCAAAGCGGGTAACGTTTATATCAGGGGTACGCGGGAAGTTTTACACGCGATTAGCCAGGGTACGTGTATTACAGGGGTACACGGGAAGTTTTACACGCGATTAGCCAGGGTACGTGTATTACAGGGGTACGCGTGAAGTTTTACATGCGATTAGCCAGGGTAGGTGTATTACAGGGGTACGCGGGAATTATCACACGCGATTTGGCTGGGTACGTGTATTACAGGGGTACGCAGGAAGTTTTACACGCGATTAGCCAGGGTACGTGTATTACAGGGGTACGCGGGAATTATCACACGCGATTTGGCTGGGTACGTGTATTACAGGGGTGCGCGGGAATTATCACACGCGATTTGGCCGGGTACGTGTATTACAGGGGTGCGCGGGAAGTTACACACACGATTAGGCTGGGTGGGTCCTCACAAGTGTTCCCTGTACACCCTCCACGGCCCCTGCAGGCAGCCCACAAAACAGGGGACTATCCTGCACACATGCTCATGTCCCCCAGCACCCTCCACCAGGCCCCCACTCATGTCCCCTTGCACCCCCAGCCCCCAGCACTGTGAACCACCCTCCACCAGGCCCCCACTCATGTCCCCTTGCACCCCCACCCCCCAGCAGTCATGGGGCACCCTCCACCAGGCCCCCACTCATGTCCCCTATCACCCCCACCCCCAGCCACCAGGGGCAGCCTTCACCAGGCACCCACTCATGTCCCCTATCACCCCCACCCCCCGGCAGTGCAGGGGCAGCCTCCACCAGGCCCCCACTCATGTCCCCTTGCACCCCCACCCCCCAGCAGTCATGGGGCACCCTCCACCAGGCCCCCACCCATGTCTACCACCACCACCACCCCCCAGCAGTGCAGGGGCAGCCTCCACCAGGCCCCCACTCATGTCCCTTATCACCCCCACCCCCCAGCCACCATGGGCAGCCTCCACCAGGCTCCCACCCATGTCTACCACCACCCCCACCCCCCAGCAGTGCAGGGGCAACCTCCACCAGGCCCCCACTCATGTCTCCCACCCCCCACCCCCCCAGCACTGAGGGGCACCCTCCACCAGGCCCCCACTCATGTCTCCCACCCCCAACCTCCCCCAGCATTGAGGGGCACCCTCCACCAGGCCCCCACTCATGTCTCCCACCCACCCCACCCCCCAGCACTGTGGGGCACCCTCCACCAGGCCCCCACCCATGTCTAACACCCCCCCACCCCCCGCAGTGCAGGGGCAGCCTCCACCAGGCCCCCACTCATGTCCCCTATCACCCCCACCCCCCAGCCACCATGGGCAGCCTCCACCAGGCCCCCACTCATGTCTCCCACCACCCCCACCCCCCAGCAGTGCAGGGGCAGCCTCCACCAGGCCCCCACTCATGTCTCCCACCACCCCCACCCCCCCAGCCACCATGGGCAGCCTCCACCAGGCCCCCACCCATGTCTACCACCACCACCACCCCCCAGCAGTGCAGGGGCAGCCTCCACCAGGCCCCCACTCATGTCCCCTATCACCCCCACCCCCCAGCCACCATGGGCAGCCTCCACCAGGCCCCCACCCATGTCCCCCACCCACCCCACCCCCCAGCACTGTGGGGCACCCTCCACCAGGCCCCCACCCATGTCTACCACCACCCCCACCCCCCAGCAGTGCAGGGGCAGCCTCCACCAGGCCCCCACTCATGTCCCCTATCACCCCCACCCCCCAGCCACCATGGGCAGCATCCACCAGGCCCCACCTATGTCTGCCACCACCCCCACCCCCCAGCAGTGCAGGGGCAGCCTCCACCAGGCACCCACTCATGTCCCCTATCACTCCCACCCCCCAGCAGTGCAGGGGCAGCCTCCACCAGGCCCCCACTCATATCCCCTATCACCCCCACCCCCCAGCCACCATGGGCAGCCTCCACCAGGCCCCCACTCATGTCTCCCACCACCCCCACAACCCAGCCACCATGGGCAGCCTCCACCAGGCACCCACCCATGTCTACCACCACCATCACCCGCCAGCAGTGCAGGGGCAACCTCCACCAGGCCCCCACTCATGCCCCCTATCACCCCCACCCCCCAGCCACCATGGGCAGCCTCCACCAGGCTCCCACCCATGTCTAACACCACCCCCACCGCCCAGCAGTGCAGGGGCAGCCTCCACAAGGCCCCCACTCATGTCTCCCACCACCCCCACCCCCCAGCCACCATGGGCAGCCTCCACCAGGCTCCCACCCATGTCCCCCACCACCCCCACCCCCCAGCAGTGCAGGGGCAGCCTCCACCAGGCCCCCACTCATGTCTCCCACCCCCCACCCCCCCAGCACTGAGGGGCACACTCCACCAGGCCCCCACTCATGTCTCCCTCCACCCCCACCGCCCAGCAGTGCAGGGGCAGCCTCCACCAGGCCCCCACTCATGTCCCCTATCACCCCCACCCCCCAGCCACCAGTGGCAGCCTCCACCAGGCACCCACTCATGTCCCCTATCACCCCCAACCCTCAGCAGTGCAAGGGGCAGCCTCGATCAGGCCCCCACTCATGTCTCCCACCACCCCCACCCCTCAGCCACCATGGGCAGCCTCCACCAGGCCCCCACCCATGTCTACCACCACCCCCACCCCCAGCAGTGCAGGGGCAGCCTCCACCAGGCACCCACTCATGTCCCCTATAACCCCCAACCCCAGCAGTGCAGGGGCAGCCTCCACCAGGCCCCCACTCATGTCCCCTATCACCCCCACTCCCAGCCACCATGGGCAGCCTCCACCAGGCTCCCACCCATGTCTACCACCACCCCCACCCCCCAGTAGTGCAGGGGCAGCCTCCACCAGGCCCCCACTCATGTCTCCCACCACTCCCACCCCCCAGCCACCATGGGCAGCCTCCACCAGGCTCCCACCCATGTCCCCCACCACCCCCACCCCCCAGCAGTGCAGGGGCAGCCTCCACCAGGCCCCCACTCAAGTCTCCCACCCCCCACCCCCCAGCACTGAAGGGCACACTCCACCAGGCCCCCACTCATGTCTCCCACCACCCCCACCGCCCAGCAGTGCAGGGGCAGCCTCCACCAGGCCCCCACTCATGTCTCCCACCACCCCCACCCCCCAGCCACCAGGGGCAGCCTCCACCAGGCACCCACTCATGTCCACTATCACCCCACCCCCCTGCAGTGCAGGGGCAGCCTCCACCAGGCCCCCACTCATGTCTCCCACCACCCCCACCCCCCAGCCACCATGGGCAGCCTCCACCAGACCCCCACCCATGTCTACCACCACCCCACCCCCCAGCAGTGCAGGGGCAGCCTCCACCAGGCACCCACTCATGTCCCCTATCACCCCCACCCCCCAGCAGTGCAGGGGCAGCCTCCACCAGGCCCCCACTCATGTCTCCCACCCCCCACCCCCCCAGCCACCATGGGCACCCTCCACCAGGCCCCCACTCATGTCTCCCACCCCCCACGCCCCCCCAGCCACCATGGGCACCCTCCACCAGGCCCCCACTCATGTCTCCCACCCCCCACCCCCCCAGCACTGAGGGGCACCCTCCACCAGGCCCCCACTCATGTCTCCCACCACCCCCACCCCCCAGCACTGTGGGGCACCCTCCACCAGGCCCCCACCCATGTCTACCACCACCCCCACCCCCCAGCAGTGCAGGGGCAGCCTCCACCAGGCCCCCACTCATGTCCCCTATCACCCCCACACCCCCAGCCACCATGGGCAGCCTCCACCAAGCCCCCACTCAGGTCTCCCACCACCCCCACCCCCCAGCAGTGCAGGGGCAGCCTCCACCAGGCCCCCACTCATGTCCCCTATCACCTCCACCCCCCAGCCACCATGGGCAGCCTCCACCAGGCCCCCACTCATGTCCCCTATCACCCCCACCCCCCAGCCACCAGGGGCAGCCTCCACCAGGCCCCCACTCATGTCTCCCACCACCCCCACCCCCCAGCCACCATGGGCAGCCTCCACCAGGCCCCCACCCATGTCTACCACCACCACCACCCCCCAGCAGTGCAGGGGCAGCCTCCACCAGGCCCCCACTCATGTCCCCTATCACCCCCACCACCCAGCCACCATGGGCACCCTCCACCAGGCCCCCACTCATGTCTCCCACCACCCCCACCCCCCAGCACTGTGGGGCACCCTCCACCAGGCCCCCACCCATGTCTACCACCACCCCCACCCCCCAGCAGTGCAGAGGCAGCCTCCACCAGGCCCCCACTCATGTCCCCTATCACCCCCACCCCCCAGCCACCATGGGCAACCTCCACCAGGCCCCCACGCATGTCCCCTATCACCCCCACCCCCCAGCCACCAGGGGCAGCCTCCACCAGGCCCCCACTCATGTCTCCCATCACCCCCACCCCCCAGCCACCATGGGCAGCCTCCACCAGGCCCCCACCCATGTCTACCACCACCACCACCCCCCAGCAGTGCAGGGGCAGCCTCCACCAGGCCCCCACTCATGTCCCCTATCACCCCCAGCCACCATGGGCAGCCTCCACCAGGCTCCCACCCATGTCTACCACCACCCCCACCCCCCAGCAGTGCAGGGGCAGCCTCCACCAGGCCCCCACTCATGTCTCCCCCCACCCCCCAGCACTGAGGGGCACACTCCACCAGGCCCCCACTCATGTCTCCCACCACCCCCACCGCCCAGCAGTGCAGGGGCAGCCTCCACCAGGCCCCCACTCATGTCCCCTATCACCCCCACCCCCCAGCCACCAGGGGCAGCCTCCACCAGGCACCCACTCATGTCCCCTATCACCCCCACCCCCCAGCAGTGCAGGGGCAGCCTCCACCAGGCCCCCACTCATGTCCCCTATCACCCCCACCCCCCAGCCACCAGGGGCAGCCTCCACCAGGCACCCACTCATGTCCCCTATCACCCCCACCCCCCAGCAGTGCAGGGGCAGCCTCCACCAGGCCCCCACTCATGTCTCCCACCACCCCCACCCCCCAGCCACCATGGGCAGCCTCCACCAGGCCCCCACCCATGTCTACCACCACCCCCACCCCCCAGCAGTGCAGGGGCAGCCTCCACCAGGCCCCCACTCATGTCTCCCACCACCCCCAGCCACCATGGGCAGCTTCCATCAGGCTCCCACCCATGTCTACCACCACCCCACCCCCCGGCAGTGCAGGGTCAGCCTCCACCAGGCCCCCACTCATGTCTCCCACCCCCCAGCCCCCCCAGCACTGAGGGGCACACTCCACCAGGCCCCCACTCATGTCTCCCACCACCCCCACCGCCCAGCAGTGCAGGGGCACCCTCCACCAGGCCCCCACACATGTCCCCCTGCCCACAGGTCCTGACAATCCTCAAGCATGGGCCTCATGGCCAGCCACCACAGCCCAAAGACACAACCAAGTATTACATGCGCCCATGATACTACTCCAATGGAAACAATGTAAATGAACACATGTGTCTCACACACACACAATGGTTGCAAGTGAACCTGAAAACCCATATCATGACATGCATGAAAACAATGAGATGAAACCACAAATTGAAGAATGAAAAAATCAAAATAATGTATTAAAAACAACAGTAATGGCAATCAAAATTAAACAGAATACACAAGTAAAACAAAAAGAAAATTAAGCTGGCTGTCCCTTTTCAAATTAAAATCAATAAATGATAATCCAAAAAAGTGTCTTCCAAAGTTCCAGTCCATAAAAAGTAAATGAAGGGAAAAAAGAAATAGAAAACCATTGCTCCATGGAAAAAAATATTCATAGTAAAGAAAATATCCAAATGCAAAGTCCAACTATGTACAAAGTATTCAGGATCCATCATCCCAACAGACGAAATGAAACCTACAAAAAAACCTATCTAAAATGGAACTATATACAAAAGGTGGAGCAGTGTCCGTCGACTCCAAATAAAAATAAACAATAAAGGAAACCTATCACTAAATAACTATATACAATGGCGGCGGGCCAGTCCAGCGGCTCACTCGGTGGTGTTCCGGGCCAGGGCATCATCAAACTCCTCGTCTATGTCCCGGAGGCGGTCCTGTTCCATGGCCCCGAGGGTCCGCAGGGACGCCGACATGTTCACCTCCAACTCCCTGCGGATAGCCACGAGGCACTCGGCCCGCCTCAGGGCCCTCCGCATTGAGTTCTCCGCCCTGACCATCGTGAGCCGCGCCTCTTCCGCCCGCCGCCGCTCCGCATCTATGGCGTGGCCCAACCGCTGCCACACGGAAGACACTTCCCGTCCAGGGTCCACCTGCCCTCCGGCCGATGCCTGCCCCTCCGATGTTGAAGGCCCCAAGCTATTGTGGCTCCCACCTACAGCCTCCTGCTGCTGCAGCTGCTGCTGTCCATGTGCCCTGTCCGATGGTGCCTGCACATCCTCCTCCAGCTGGGGTGCAGTCGTTGATGTGGCCACCCCTGCTGGACGTCCGACTCCCGACTGTGGCAGGGATCTGTTGTCCACCAGCCTGGCCGCACGGTCAGAGGCAGCTCCACAGGGCACCCAGGTGACACATGGGTGGGAAGATTGCATGGAGGACGACTGGGGCATAGGGGGTTCTGTGGAGGAGGGGGTCGGAACAAGGTCCAGGAAATGGAGGAATCCAGCCCTGGTGAGCTGTCCCAGTGGGTCAACGCGGTCAACGAGCCGTGCGAGAAGACGTGCAGACTCATCATGAAAAGACTGCAGGTCAGCTTGCATGGCCCGTTGACGCAACGCCACCCCACCCTGGACAGGCTCAACCTGGTGCAGGATAGCCACATCCGCAGGGCGAGGAAGGCCAGGTGTTGTAAGCCAATCCCCTCCCTGAGAACGGGTCTGGAGGTAGGCATCCCCGCTGGTGCAAGATGATGCAGTGACAGGAGCAGGGACAGGATTGCACACAGGCACCTCTGCGGCGGCCTGTGCTGCCTCCTGTCCCTGATCCTGCACTGCACCACTAGCACCAGTGGAATCCCCACCTCCAGACCCCGACTCTGTCGCTTGCACGGCCTCCTCCTCCTCCAAACCCCCCACCAACCTGGATGACTCCGTGCCATCTTCCTCCGTTGGGCCCTGTGGGGTCCCAGCTGCCCCTTCTGCTGCCGAGGAGTCCAACTCCAACCTCCGCCTCTTGGACCTCCCCTCGGCAGCTGAGGCCTGGGACACGGCACCGGACTCCTCACTCCCCGACGAGATCAGAACCTGGGAGGGGATCCGGGCCTTGCGTCTCCGGCTGGTGGTGCGACCCCTGCCGTTGTGCTCCACAGCACCTTCTTCGCCCTTTTCATCAGTTGACGCTGCAGACAGGGAGAAAGAAAACACAGGCATCAGGGCACTGCACAATGGACTCATACACACATGACAGTTATACATGAGTGGCATTGGTAAACCTCAGACATGGCAACACACATGTCATTTCAACTTGCACACATGAGCCATACCACAGCCATATTGCAACAGCCAGCACCATCCATTCACATACAACAGCATGAGCAGCCAAAGGTCATCCACACATCACATGCAACATAGGGAGTACACTACACATGCACACACACCACCAAACTTGCATGCATGTGTACACCTCTGCCAACTGTCGCAGTGTTCCGATCGACATCCATGTCACACCTGTCAATCATTCCTCCACATCCTGTGCCATGCAAGCCCACACACACAAGCACCATCCATGTGTCACACATGAGACCCCTCGCATGTGTCACCCTCACGGCCCTGTACACCCCCCCTACTTGCCCACATAAAAATACATGTTCAACCTGCACACTCCTGGCACACCACCACACGCACAGCTTACAATCAGTATGCATGTACACTTACCGCTCG
This sequence comes from Ambystoma mexicanum, assembly GCF_040938575.1. Taxonomy (NCBI): domain Eukaryota; kingdom Metazoa; phylum Chordata; class Amphibia; order Caudata; family Ambystomatidae; genus Ambystoma; species Ambystoma mexicanum. Next base: position 529,095,310 of record NC_090925.1, read on the forward strand.
ACTCCAGACGGGTCTGCCTCTCAAGGACCTGGACGTGGAGCGCTGGGGATATGCGTTCCAGGACCCTCATCTGATCTTTGGACAAGTGGCCCCGGTGCCCCTTAGCATCCGCTGCCTTCAGGAGGCGCCGGGCCTTGTTGAGGGTCCTGGACCTGAAGTCCTCCCAGCGCTTCCTGACACGTTCGTAGTCGCGGACTGCCACCTCCTCCGCGTTGATGGCAGTCACGATGTCCATCCAGATCCGAGTCCGTCCTTCCTTGTCGGCGCGCAACCTTCCGAAGAGGGCATCATACTGCCCCAGGACATGCTCCACCAGGACACCAACTTCGGTGGCAGTGAAGCTGGTGCCCCTCTGCCTCCTTGGCCGGGGGTTTCCACTGGTGCCAGATGTTGCAGTGCCCGACATGGCAACCCCAGAGTCAAGAGTTGGTGGGCAACTGGGTCCTGGGGCTAGGCTGTGGGGCGATGGAAAAGCAGTCGGAGTCTTCGGTTCCAGCAGGGGTGGTCACAGCAACAGCACCCCTGGCTGATGTGCAGGCAGCAAATGGCAGGGCACGTGGGCAGCAGGCAGTCAGGCAGCAGCAGATGGCAGGTGGGAGCGTGCTCAGGGCTCTGGGGGGCAGTAATTCGGCCTTCTGGGCAGGAGCGTGGTCTTCCGTGTGTGAACGCGTGGCCAGCTTGATACGGAGTGATTTTGCACGTGAAAATCCAGCACGTCTGCGTGTAATTCGAGGTAAGGCCCTTAGCGCGTAATTGCGTCACCACACGTCTGTACATTCATTGGCCCAAAGGCCACCAGCATATGCGCGTCTATGAAGTCAAGTGCACGTTGAATATGACACACGTTTGAAATGTTGCGTGTTAAAAAAATGAAAGACACGTCCGAGTGACAAAGCGTGTAATTGGTGGAAACGGCCTTAGCGTGTACACGGAAGTGACAAAGCGTGTAATTGGTGGAAATGGGCCTAGCGCGTACACGCGGAAGTGATGCTGGATGTGTGGGCCTGCATAAAAGGTACGTGTAGAACACCATTTCCTTGTACGTGCTTTTCGTGGAGAGCGAGTGGGTGAAATCTGTACTTCTTGTCGTTTCACACGCGATTTACTTCACGGCGTTTCAAGTTCGTACTCCCTGTTACCTCTGACAGCTTTTTCTCTTTTTTCTCTTTTTCTGGTTTTCCTGGGCCTGTTCCCTCAAACAGCGTTCCCTTCTACTGTTGTCCTGTCTCCTCAGACAGCGTACAATTCTTCTTTTGGCGGGGGTGTTGCCAACGCGCACACGCGCTTCTTTTTCACGCTCTTTTTCCTGGCAGATGGTGAGTCACGCACGTATCTAACCTCTGTGCTTGCCCCGTGTGTAGCCTACCCCGTCAGAGGTCATTCTAGGCTGCGTGTGACACGCATACGTTCATTCTTGTGTTACTGGGTGCAACAGCGTAGTGCAGGTTTATTTTTCCGCACACGTGGTCTAGGAGGGGTTGCGTGCACGTTATCTCCCTTTTTTGGGCTTCCTGTGCGTTGCGTGACCCGTCATCTTTCCCCAGGGGTCACATTCAGCCTTGCTAGAGCACTAGGGTACGGTTACCATCTGGTACCCAACCCCTTTGACCCCCAATTGCCCAGGACAATAGTTTACAGCCACTCCCATACGCACATTAACATCAGTGCCATGGTTGTGAGGCGAGGAATCCGTAAGGGTGGCAAAGGTGGATCCGGTAGGGGACGTGGTTGTTACTTGCAGGGTGACCCTGTCCCCCCATGTGTGGAGGACCAGTCAAGGGCACCCATAATCCCCCTGACCCCCCTGGTTGAGGGTGATGTGGCTGACACCATCCATGCTCAGCCCTTGTTGGACCAGCCCATTGTGGCACCAGACCTGGCTGACTCCATGGCTGACTTCCAGGTCAGCAGGCCTATGACACGTGCGCTGGTGCACGTTGATGTCATCAGGCCACGTGGATCAGGGGCAGCAAGGTCATCTGCTGCCCCAAGTAGGCAGGGTGGAGAGGCTGCAGGGGCAGCTGCGGCTCCATCCACCCCAGCTCTCACACACCCAGCCAGGACAGTGTCGGTCCTAGTCCATCCTGCTGACATTCCCCCTGACACCATTACACTTGAGCCAATGCCTGCACCAACTCCCATGCTGAGTGTGCAATCCCACACTCCTGATACAGAGTCCACCAGGGCTCCTGCCCCTAGTGTCCAGAGCGGCGTAGGACACTCAGGATCCCCACCACCTTCCAAGCGGAAGAGGAAGAGTGCTCGTCCGGCACAGGCTGATGCCCCAGACACGGCTACACAGTCCGGTCCGTCGAGGAAGCCCAGCTTCACGGATGCCGAACTGAATGCACTTGTCGAGTATGTGTCCGCACATGATAACGAAATGGTTATTGTTGCAGGATCCAAGACCACACTTGCACAACGCCAGGCACACTGGCAGACCGTTGCGGACATCGTAAGTGCCCTTGGAATCGTGAGGCGCACAGCCAATGATTGCTATAAGCGCTGGAATGACCTAAAGCGCAGGGCAAAGAATAAGCTGGCCTCAAGTCATGCCGCAACTCTAGTGACTGGAGGTGGGTCTCCAGTAGAAGACATGGAACTCACTCCACATGAGTCAGTCGCTGGGACCTACGTCACGGAGGAACAGATCCAAGGCGTGGGAGATCTGCCAGATTATGAGGCATTGTCCGGTGAGTGCACATGCATGTGTGTGTCATCCATGTGCATGGTTTGTGTGTGAGGGCTTCTGTTTGTGTGCCAGGTGAGGGTGTGTGCGCCTGAGTTGTTTGGGTCACCCATGTGCTTCATCCAATACATTCTGCGCAGCAGCATTTGGCCATAGCAGTATCCCTTCTGCCAACAGTAGACATCTAGCCCAACAGCTGACCAGTTGCCCTTGAAGTGTCACCTTGCCACAACATTGTTGCTTATTTTTCTCTTTTCATTCAGACAGATTGTTTGCATTCCACCACTTTTACTAGGCATTTCTCAGTCCTCTAGTCACATGTCTGACATCCCTATGGTAAAGTGGAGTGACTGTGTTACCTGGATATCATTTGTTTAGACATGTCCCTGTGCTATCGGACCATTTTGGACTGGCAGCTCCAGGTGAAAAATCAGACCTGTTTGAATTAGAAAAGCTATTACATGAGGGAACTGGACCGAATGAATAAGTGCTGCCCTCCTCTCCATCTTCACTCAATAGCAATGGTACATGCCATCTGTGTGATGGCATGTGTATTTCACCTGGCAATCACAGGCCAATGTGTGATGCCACTGCTAGGCAGCATGCAGCAAATGTGTTGATCTTCCATCTTGGTGTCATCAATGTGTGCCATTTGCCTCCCCTTCATACGCAGTGAGGGTGCATGCATGGGAGGGTTTTATTCATGTGGGACATGTGTCAATCAAGTACTGGTTCTGTTGCTTCTCAGCCCTAATTGTGTGCCATAGTGCTAATGCCTGTTTCCATTTCTTTTCTTTCATGTCTTTGCAGGGGATGACGCACTTGATACAGCTGGGGTTGTGAAGATGGTGCAGACCCAGGTGGGGTCTCAGGCCCGACCGACCACCAGTGAGGGACGTGGTGTGGTGGTGGGTGAAAACCCACAACTGCTGCAGGTCGTGCTCTCAAGGGGTTCTCGGGTGCACCTCCCCCGAGCTGTATTCAGGTGTCGATTCGGATGATGAGACCTATGTGGCATCGCAGGTGAGTGTTCCTGGGAGGGATTCTCTTCTGTCCGACCCACCTGCACCAGGGGTAGTACCCTCAATGGGGATGTCAGTGTTGGCAGGTCCGCCTTTGGTGGTTACGGATGCAGGGTCACACTCCGCAACATCTGATCCTGTTCCTGGGCCAGCAGATCAGAGGGGGAATGCAGTCCTGCAGCCTCAGGCAGTGCCGGCACAGCAAGGCGCAGTTCGCCTTGCCCCAGACAGGTGTGGTGCCCGCCGACGTGGTGGCCGTACGCCACCTGGCAATACCGCATGGGAGCAATCTATATATGGTATGGCTACCCAACAGGCAGCATCATCAGAGATGATGGCTCAGGCCATGGATAGGGTGGCCACTTCCATTGTCCCCCCAGAAAGGCTGATGGAGCGACTGCAGCAGGCAACAGACTCCATCTGCCAGTCACACAGGGAGGACATGTTGGCGTCCAACAGGGACAGGCGGGCGGCACTGGCGACTCTGCAGGATGCCCTTTCCATAGAGTCCCAGGGCCACAGGGAAGCCCTGAGGGTGGAACTCAGTCATATCAGGACGACCCTTGTTGAGCTTGAGGCTTCAACACACAGAAGGACAGAAGAGCAGCTGGAGCGTCTCACACGTACGCTCTCAGATGAGATGCAGGCAACTCGGGCGGAGGTCCGGTCATCCCGTGAGTTGTTGTATGGGGACCTTCGCACGATTATCCTCCAGAACCAGACCTTCCACACTCGCATGCTTGCTGCCATGGAGGAGCAGACTAGGGCTTTGCGTGGGCTGCCTCCCATAGTGCCACCACCTCCTGATGCAGCTGCAGAGTCTGAGGAGAGCGACCACAGTGATTCTCTCACAATAGGGTAGCCGTGTCGGCCACGAGCCCATGGAGGTGTTTTTTTTTCCCAGAATCCACACAGGTGGGTTCTGGTGTGCATCCTGACCTCGGACCTCCTGGGTGGCCTCCCCCACCCCCCCTGACCCATTCATGGCCATTTTTTATTTTTTTGTAATTTTTTTTTTTTATTTTATTTTATTTTTTTTCATATTTTTTTTTACAGTGTGTTGCCTTGTGTGGCTCCCGTGGGCATCCGCTGTATTGTGGCTGGGCACGTGCAGGCTTGTCCTGATTTTGGATTAGATGCTTGGGTTTGTGAGACACACACCCCTCCTGCTTCCCGTTTCCATGGTCTTGCAAAGGGTGTCCCCAAGTGACATTGACTTACACGGTGACGTTGGACTCCCACTACATGTGTGGGTAGTCTAGTCAATACTGTGTATACATTCCTAGTGCATATTGCTGTTGTGTTGTACACTGCATGTTGCATAGATGTGTAACTCATCATCCATGTCTACCTCCTAATTTGCAGGTCCTTTCCTCATGTCTACACAAGGCCCTCTACTTTGGAGATGGAGTCCATGTTGGCAGCAGTGCACCTACGACTCTACATGGCGGCAACACTGTACAGTTGGAAGTGGTGGGAGTGCAGGCATTTCCAGGTGGTGAGGCTACTAATTTCTTACATTCGTAATGTCATGTTGATGGTAGTTTTGAGGGTCAGTAGCTGATAAGTGTTATTTCTAAATACCTGCTCAAGTGTGTTCTTGGTCCTGCATTACTGTGAGCATTTCAGGTGTCGCGAGTTTCAATTAGGGACACTGTACTTTGTGACACTTGTGTCATGTTGTGGGGATTACTTTGTTTGCCCTCACATAGCATGACATGGCATGGTGTGTCGTGTGGCGGTGCTGGGGATGGGTTGGGTGACATGGCACTGTCCTCATGTTGCATTTTGCAAGTGGGTATTCATTTTAGCTGCATGAATGTGTTTTTTCACGAAACTGCATTGGTGGTGTCTGTGGAGGTAGGGATGCACACATTGTAACATTTCCAGGTGAACAATCTCAGGCTGATATGGTTTTGACGGTTGATTCTCCAGACATTCAGGATCATTGTCAGGTTGAGTCATCATTGATTGTCAGATGGTATGTGCCAGGGCAGTGTGCACTCCACAGGGGTGTGATTTCTATGTGAAGTAATTAGCCACTAGCTGTGTACGGGCTGCCTCCCCCCGTGCCCTTTCCCCTTCCATGCGCAGCGGGCGTGCATGTAGTTGGGGATGTGGGGGCACCACCATGTCCACGGCCAGGCCCCGGCGTGTTGCAACGTTGTGCAGGACACATGCTGCCACTATGATCCTGCACACTACTGGGGGAGCGTATAACAGCTGCCCGCCAGAACGGTCAAGGGAGCGAAAGCGTGACTTAAGCACTCCGAATGTGCGCACCACTATGCCCCGGGTTGCAATGTGGGCTGTGTTATATCTTACCTAGGGTGGCGTGGTGGGGTTCCGAATTGGCGTCATCATGTGGGGGCTGAGAGGGTAGGCACTGTCCCCTGTGGAGGTGGTGATGGGTATCATTGGTGGGGTTGTGACCTTGCTCAGTATCTGACATGCATGCATGTGCAGTGGCATTCATACTCACCAAGCAGCCATGTATCGCCATGCCGCCCAGCTTCTAGGTCATTCGGTAAATGAAGCTGTCGTGGGTGGACCCTGGATAGTTGGCATATACTGAGGAGATGATTCCCTTGGCATTACATACTACCTGCACGTTGATGGAATGCCAGTGCTTGCAGTTCCTATAGATGTGCTCAGATTCCCTGGGGGGACGTAGAGCCACATGGGTGCAGTCGATGACACCTAGCACTTTGGGGAATCGTGCCACACCGTAAAAATCCAGGGCGGCAGCATGCCTTTCTGCAGGTGTTCTGGGCAGGTATATGTGCCTGCGGACTGATGGGCGTGCAGTGATGATGTTCAAGACCTGGTGTAGGCAGCGTGACTGCGTGGCCTGTGACACCCCACCCACTATGGCACTTCTCCGCTGAAATGATCCAGTGGCTAAGAAGTGCAGTACATTGAGGACCTTCTCCAGGGGGCTGAGTGCTTGGGAGCACAGGGTGGGTGATGTGAGGTCATCCTCCCACTCACTCACCAGGTCCAGTATTATGTGTGGTGGAAAGCTGTACCTCCCATACACCTGGTCATCAGGCATCCCAAAAAGGCTGGTTCTGGGTGTGAAAATTCTGGCCCTGACTATCCTCCTCCTCCTCCTTTGGTAGCCCACGGCCACTGCTGCTAGGAACGGTATATTCATCCTGGCGTCTGAGCTTGTTATTTTTTTGCGCGCAATTTTATGCGTCGTGGGTCGACGTATGCCTGCTTCCTGCTGGCGTACATGTTTCTTTGCGCGTGTTGTAGGCGAGCGTGTGAAACTTCCCGCGCACCCCTGAAATCCACGTACCCAGGCAAATAGCGTGTGGAAATTCCTGCGCACCCCGGAATACACGTGCGCTGATGTACTCGCGTGTGTAAATGCGCAACCCTGAAATACACGTACATAGACCAATCGCGTGTACGCGCACTTTTGTCCGATTACACGCGATGACACTCTGACGTGCAGTCTTTCCACGTGTGCTCCGTCATCACGTGCTATGAGGGAAACACCCGTGCGGGTCACGTCACAGACACGCTTACGCGCTGAGGGCCTTTGGTCCAATAGAATCGCGTATGCGTGCTGACGTGCTTAGGCGCTAAGGGCCTTTCCTCGAATTTCACGCTGACGTGCAGGATTTTCATGTGCCAAATCACTCCGTATCAAGCTGGCCACGCGAAAACACACGGAAGACCACGCTCCTGCCCAGAAGGCCTAATTACTGCCCCCCAGTGCCCCGAGTAGCCTCCCACGTGCCATCTGCTGCTGCCTGCCTGCCTGCCTGCCTGCTACCACCGTGCCCTGTCATCTGGTGCCTGCACATCAGCCATCTGCAGGGGTCCAGTTGCTGTGTCCACCCCTGCTGGAACAGAAGACTCCCGACTGGGATAACATCCGCTCCAAAGCCCAGTCCCAGGACCCAGTTGCCCACCCACTCCTACCTCTGGGGTTGCCATGTCGGGCACTTCGAAATCTGGCACCAGTGGCAACCCCAGGCCAGAGGGGCACACGGGCACCAGCTTCACTGCCACCGAAGTTGGTGTCCTGGTGGAGCATGTCCTGGGGCAGTATGATGCCCTCTTCGGATCGTCCCGCGCCAGCAAGGAAGGACGGGAGAGGATCTGGGCCGACTGTGTGGTTGCCATCAACGCGGAGGGGGTGGCAACCCGCAACGTCCAGAAGATCAAGAAGCACTGGGAGGACTTGAGGTCCAGGACCCTCGTGAAGGCCCGGCGCCTCGTGGAGGGGGGCTGGGGCCGCATGAGTTCCATCCAGATGAGGGTCCTGGAACGCGTACGCCCAGCGCTCCACGCCCAGATCCTTGAGAGGGAGACCCGTCTGGAGTTGAGCGGTAAGTGGCCAAGCATTGCTGTATGAGACAGGGCATGTTGCGGTGTGCTGGTTGTCTGATACTTGCCTGTATGTGTGACATAGGCCATGTACGCATGTATGTGTGCAGGGACATCATGGTAATGCATGTGCGACCAGTGATATGTGAACCACATGGTCGTTGCATGTGTTTAAATGCGACATGGGGAGGCCTAAGCAGATTTTACACATGAGAGCATGCCAGTCTCTGTTCCTGGACATGGGTGGGGGTGAGGGAAGGGTGCTGATGCCAGGTACATATATGGTAGCCATGTCTGTGTGCCTGACCTGCGTGTCTGTGACTTGTGAATGCCATGGATGCATGACACATGTCTGTGACAATGTACAGATTCACTGATGCAGCCTAGTTATCCTTGTATGCGCTGTGTTTGGGGTGTATGAGGCCAGATGGATGTGACTGAGGTGAAGTGTGTGCATGTGATAGGCATGACCCATGGTGCATGTGAGTTCCATATCATTGTATGTTTCAAGGGTCCATTGGACATGTATGGAAATGTCCATGGCATGCACCATGCCTGTTACTGTGTGTGTTTTGCCTGGACTGACCCATGTGTTGTGGAGGGACATGATGGAAGTGTACTTTGACAGTGCTACTCATCTGCTATTGCTTCCTGTCTAGGGGACCATTGTACAGTACCCTGATGCTTGTGTTCTATGTCTCCCTCTACGCAGCGGATAGTGAAGAAGAGGGCGGAGACGGCGCTGTGGAGCAAGGCGGCGGGGATGCCCCCACGGCTGCAGCGGAAGGGGTGGGTGAGCCCCCACAGGTGCCTGCTACGGTGGAAGACGGTGAGGAGCCATCCAGGTTGGTGGTTTCCACAGAGGAGGAGGAGGCCGCCACTGAGGCGCACATGGGGCCTGGTGGGGGCATCCCTGCTGGTGCAAGTGGTGCAGTCCAGGGGCAGGGGCAGGAGGCAGCACAGGTCACCGTGGAGGGGCCTGTGCATGTCGCTGTCCCTGACCCTGTGAGTACACCACCATGCACCAGCAGGGATGCCCCATCCCAGGCCCGTCCGCAGGTAGAGGGGATGTCCATGTCACCTGACTCCCCTCCACCTGTGGACGAGGGGACCCGTGGCCGTATGGAGAAGGTCCTGATTGGGGTCACGATGCGCGCGGGTGCAATTCGTGATGACGTGCGTGCTTCCCGGGAGGAGCACGCACGTCATCACGAAGAGCACCGTGCCGATGTGGCCCAATTGGGATCTTCCATGTTCGGGTGTTTCCTGCATGTGTCGGCCAATCTGGCGGCCCTCTCCTCCTCTGTGGAGGCTATACACCGGTCGTTCTCCTTGCCGTCTTCCGGCCCAGATGCCACCAGGGCCCGCTGTGGACCTGCCCTGACCAACGCAGCCAGCTCGGTGGGGATCCCATCCCTGCCACAGTCGGGAGTCGGAGGTCCAGCAGGGGTGGACACCACAGCAACTGTACCCCAGCAGATGGAGGATGTGCCGGCATCATCAGGCAGAGCATGTGCACGTCGGCGTCGGTGGATTCCATCAGCCTGGATGCCGTCGTGCTGGCAGAGGCGGTTGCGTTGGAGGCAGCAGCAGAGTCAACGTGGGAGGCATCATGGCTCGGGGCCATCAACATCGGAGGGGCAGGCATCGGCCAGAGGGCAGGAGGACCCAGGACGGGAAGTGTCTTCCGTGTGGCTGCGGTTGGGCCAGCAGATAGGTGCGGAGCGGCGGCGGGCGGAAGAGGCGCGCTTCACGATGGTCAGGGTGGAGAACTCCATGCGGAGGGCCCTGAGGCGGGCCGAGTGCCTCGAGGCAATCCGCAGGGGGTTGGAGGAGGAGATGGCGTCGTCCCTGAGGACCCTCGGGGCCATGGAACAGGACCGCCTCCGGGACATCGAACAGGAGTTCGATGATGCCCTGGCCCGGAACACCACGGAGTGAGCCGCTGGACTTGCTCGCCGTCTTTGTATATAGTCTTTTAGTTTTAGGTTTCCTTTGTTTCTTCTTATGATTTGGAGTCGACGGACATTGCTCCACTTTTTGTATATAGTTGCATTTTAGTTAGGGTTTTTTGTAGGTTTCCTTTGTTCAGTTGGGCTCATGGACCCTTGGATGTTTTGTACATAGTTCTTCATTGGATTGTTTTATTTTTTTAGTTTTTATTTATTCACCATGGAGCAATGGTCTTTGCATTTATTTTTCTCTCTTGGATTTATTTTATTTTTACTGTGACTTTGGACAACATTTTTTTGAATTGGGATTTGTAGTTTTAATTTTTTTTAAGGACATGCAGCTTGTCTTTTTTTATTAATATTGTAGTTTGTTTCATTTCATTTACATTCAATTTTTTTTAATACAATTTTGTTTTCATACTTCACTGTGTGGCATCATCTCATTGGTTTCATGCATGTCATGTTGGGTGTTTTCCCATTCAATTGCAACCATTGTGTGTGACGGACATGGGTTCATTTGCTTTATGAACATTGGGGGTGTAACATGTAATTTCCTTTTCCATGTGGGTGAATGGGTTACTTGGTAGGGCCTTTTGGCTGTGGAGGCTGACCATAACGCACATGATTGGGGATTGTGAGGACCTGGGTGCAGGGGGACATGGGTGGGAGCCTGGTGGAGGCTGCCCATGGTGGCTAGGGGGTGGGGGTGGTGGGAGACATGAGTGGGGGCCTGGTGGAGGCTGCCCCTGCACTGCTGGGGGGTGGGGGTGGTGGTAGACATGGGTGGGGGCCTGTTGGAGGGTGCCCCACAGTGCTGGGGGGTGGGGTGGGTGGGAGACATGAGTGGGGGCCTGGTGGAGGGTGCCCATGGTGGCTGGGGGGTGGGGGTGATAGGGGACATGAGTGGGGGCCTGGTGGAGGGTGCCCCTCAGTGCTGGGGGGTGGGGGTGCAGGGAGACATGAGTGGGGGCCTGCTGGCAGTTGCCCCACAGTGCTGGGGGGTGGGGTGGGTGGGAGACATGAGTGGGGGCCTGGTGGAGGGTGCCCCTCAGTGCTGGGGAGGTGGGAGACATGAGTGGGGGACTGGTGGCAGGTGCCCCACAGTGCTGGGGGGTGGGGGTGCATGGAGACATGAGTGGGGGCCTGGTAGAGGGTGCCCCTCAGTGCTGGGGGGTGGGGGTGGTGGGGGACATGAGTGGGGGCCTGGTGGCAGGTGCCCCACAGTGCTGGGGGGTGGGGGTGGTGGGAGACATGAGTGGGGGCCTGGTGGAGGCTGCCCCTGCACTGCTGGGGGTGGGGGTGATAGGGGACATGAGTGGGTGCCTGGTGGAGGCTGCCCCCCGTGGCTGGGGGTGGGGGTGATAGGGGACATGAGTGGGGGCCTGGTGGAGGCTGCCCCTGCACTGCTGGGGGTGGGGGTGGTGGGAGACATGAGTGGGGGCCTGGTGGAGGCTGCCCATGGTGGCTGGGGGGTGGGGGTGATAGGGGACCTGGTGGAGGCTGCCCCTGCACTGCTGGGGGGTGGGGGTGGTGGTAGACATGGGTGGGAGCCTGGTGGAGGCTGCCCATGGTGGCTGGGGGGTGGGGGTGGTGGGAGACATGAGTGGGGGCCTGGTGGAGGCTGCCCCTGCACTGCTGGGGGGTGGGGGTGGTGGTAGACATGGGTGGGGGCCTGGTGGAGGGTGCCCCACAGTGCTGGGGGGTGGGGTGGGTGGGTCGACATGAGTGGGGGCCTGATGGAGGGTTCCCCTGCACTGCTGGGGGGGTGGGAGACATGAGTGGGGGCCTGGTGGCAGGTGCCCCACAGTGCTGGGGGGTGGGGGTGGTGGGGGACATGAGTGGGGGCCTGGTGGAGGGTGCCCCTGCACTGCTGGGGGGGTGGGACACATGAGTGGGGGCCTGGTGGCAGGTGCCCCACAGTGCTGGGGGGTGGGGGTGGTGGGAGACATGAGTGGGGGCCTGGTGGAGGCTGCCCCTGCACTGCTGGGGGGTGGGGGTGATAGGGGACATGAGTGGGTGCCTGGTGGAAGCTGCCCCTGGTGGCTGGGGGGTGGGGGTGATAGGGGACATGAGTGGGGGCCTGGTGGAGGCTGCCCCTGCACTGCTGGGCGGTGGGGGTGGTGGGAGACATGAGTGGGGGCCTGGTGGAGTGTGCCCTTCAGTGCTGGGGGGGTGGGGGGTGGGAGACATGAGTGGGGGCCTGGTGGAGGCTGCCCCTGCACTGCTGGGGGGTGGGGGTGGTGGTAGACATGGGTGGGAGCCTGGTGGAGGCTGCCCATGGTGGCTGGGGGGTGGGGGTGGTGGGAGACATGAGTGGGGGCCTGGTGGAGGCTGCCCCTGCACTGATGGGGGGTGGGGGTGGTGGTAGACATGGGTGGGGGCCTGGTGGAGGGTGCCCCACAGTGCTGGGGGGTGGGGTGGGTGGGAGACATGAGTGGGGGCCTGGTGGAGTGTGCCCCTCAGTGCTGGGGGGGTGGGGGGTGGGAGACATGAGTGGGGGCCTGGTGGAGGCTGCCCCTGCACTGCTGGGGGGTGGGGGTGGTGGTAGACATGGGTGGGAGCCTGGTGGAGGCTGCCCATGGTGGCTGGGGGGTTGGGGTGGTGGGAGACATGAGTGGGGGCCTGGTGGAGGCTGCCCCTGCACTGCTGGGGGGTGGGGGTGGTGGTAGACATGGGTGGGGGCCTGGTGGAGGGTGCCCCACAGTGCTGGGGGGTGGAGTGGGTGGGAGACATGAGTGGGGGCCTGGTGGAGGGTGCCCATGGTGGCTGGGGGGTGGGGGTGATAGGGGACATGAGTGGGGGCCTGGTGGAGGGTGCCCCTCAGTGCTGGGGGGTGGGGGTGCAGGGAGACATGAGTGGGGGCCTGCTAGCAGTTGCCCCACAGTGCTGGGGGGTGGGGTGGGTGGGAGACATGAGTGGGGGCCTGGTGGAGGGTGCCCCTCAGTGCTGGGGAGGTGGGAGACATGAGTGGGGGACTGGTGGCAGGTGCCCCTCAGTGCTGGGGGGTGGGGGTGGTGGGGGACATGAGTGGGGGCCTGGTGGCAGGTGCCCCACAGTGCTGGGGGGTGGGGGTGGTGGGAGACATGAGTGGGGGCCTGGTGGAGGCTGCCCCTGCACTGCTGGGGGTGGGGGTGATAGGGGACATGAGTGGGTGCCTGGTGGAGGCTGCCCCTCGTGGCTGGGGGTGGGGGTGATAGGGGACATGAGTGGGGGCCTGGTGGAGGCTGCCCCTGCACTGCTGGGGGGTGGGGGTGGTGGGAGACATGAGTGGGGGCCTGGTGGAGGCTGCCCATGGTGGCTGGGGGGTGGGGGTGATAGGGGACCTGGTGGAGGCTGCCCCTGCACTGCTGGGGGGTGGGGGTGGTGGTAGACATGGGTGGGAGCCTGGTGGAGGCTGCCCATGGTGGCTGGGGGGTGGGGGTGGTGGGAGACATGAGTGGGGGCCTGATGGAGGGTTCCCCTGCACTGCTGGGGGGGTGGGAGACATGAGTGGGGGCCTGGTGGCAGGTGCCCCACAGTGCTGGGGGGTGGGGGTGGTGGGGGACATGAGTGGGGGCCTGGTGGAGGGTGCCCCTGCACTGCTGGGGGGGTGGGACACATGAGTGGGGGCCTGGTGGCAGGTGCCCCACAGTGCTGGGGGGTGGGGGTGGTGGGAGACATGAGTGGGGGCCTGGTGGAGGCTGCCCCTGCACTGCTGGGGGGTGGGGGTGATAGGGGACATGAGTGGGTGCCTGGTGGAGGCTGCCCCTGGTGGCTGGGGGGTGGGGGTGATAGGGGACATGAGTGGGGGCCTGGTGGAGGCTGCCCCTGCACTGCTGGGCGGTGGGGGTGGTGGGAGACATGAGTGGGGGCCTGGTGGAGTGTGCCCTTCAGTGCTGGGGGGGTGGGGGGTGGGAGACATGAGTGGGGGCCTGGTGGAGGCTGCCCCTGCACTGCTGGGGGGTGGGGGTGGTGGTAGACATGGGTGGGAGCCTGGTGGAGGCTGCCCATGGTGGCTGGGGGGTGGGGGTGGTGGGAGACATGAGTGGGGGCCTGGTGGAGGCTGCCCCTGCACTGATGGGGGGTGGGGGTGGTGGTAGACATGGGTGGGGGCCTGGTGGAGGGTGCCCCACAGTGCTGGGGGGTGGGGTGGGTGGGAGACATGAGTGGGGGCCTGGTGGAGTGTGCCCCTCAGTGCTGGGGGGGTGGGGGGTGGGAGACATGAGTGGGGGCCTGGTGGAGGCTGCCCCTGCACTGCTGGGGGGTGGGGGTGGTGGTAGACATGGGTGGGAGCCTGGTGGAGGCTGCCCATGGTGGCTGGGGGGTTGGGGTGGTGGGAGACATGAGTGGGGGCCTGGTGGAGGCTGCCCCTGCACTGCTGGGGGGTGGGGGTGGTGGTAGACATGGGTGGGGGCCTGGTGGAGGGTGCCCCTGCACTGCTGGGGGGGGTGGGAGACATGAGTGGGGGCCTGGTGGCAGGTGCCCCACAGTGCTGGGGGGTGGGGGTGGTGGGGGACATGAGTGGGGGCCTGGTGGCAGGTGCCCCACAGTGCTGGGGATGCTGGGGGACATGAGTGGGGGCCTGGTGGCAGGTGCCCCACAGTGCTGGGGGGTGGGGGTGCTGGGGGACATGAGTGGGGGCCTGGTGGAAGGTGCCCCACAGTGCTGGGGGCTGGGGGTGGTGGGGGACATGAGTGGGGGCCTGGTGGCAGGTGCCCCACAGTGCTGGGGGGTGGGGGTGCTGGGGGACATGAGTGGGGGCCTGGTGGCAGGTGCCCCACAGTGCTGGGGGGTGGGGGTGCTGGGGGACATGAGTGGGGGCCTGGTGGAGGGTGCCCCACAGTGCTAGGGGGCGGGGGTGATAGGGGACATGAGTGGGGGCCTGGTGGAGGGTGCCCCTGGTGGCTGGGGGGTGGGGGTGATAGGGAACATGAGTGGGGGCCTGGTGGCAGGTGCCCCACAGTGCTGGGGGGTGGTGGTGCAGGGAGACATGAGTGGGGGCCTGGTGGAGGGTGCCCCTCAGTGCTGGGTGGTGGGGGACATGAGTGCGGGCCTGGTGGAGGCTGCCCCTGCACTGCTGGGGGGTGGGGGTGGTACGAGACATGAGTGGGGGCCTGGTGGAGGCTGCCCATGGTGGCTGGGGGGTGGGGGTGATAGGGAACATGAGTGGGGGCCTGGTGGAGGGTGCCCCTCAGTGCTGGGGGGTGGGGGTGCAGGGAGACATGAGTGGGGGCCTCTGGCAGTTGCCCCACAGTGCTGGGGGGTGGGGTGGGTGATAGACATGAGTGGGGGCCCGGTGGAGGGTGCCCCTCAGTGCTGGGGGGGTGGGAGACATGAGTGGGGGCCTGGTGGAGGCTGCCCCACAGTGCTGGGGGGTGGGGGTGGTGGTAGACATGGGTGGGCCCCGGTGGAGGCTGCCCATGGTGGCTGGGGGGTGGGGGTGATAGGGGACATGAGTGGGGGCCTGGTGGAGGGTGCCCCTCAGTGCTGGGGGGTGGGGGTGGGTGGGAGACATGAGTGGGGGCCTGGTGGAGGGTGGCCCACAGTGCTGGGGGGTGGGGGTGCTGGGTGACATGAGCAGGTGTGCAGGGTAGTCCCCTGTGGTGTCGGCTGCCTGCAGGGGCCGTGGAGGGTGTACAGGGAATACCTGGGAGCACCCAGCCAAATCGCGTGTAGAATTTCCCGCGTACCCCTGAAATACACGTACCCAGCCAAATCGCGTGTGGAAATTCCTGTGCACGTACCCGGCCAAATCGCGTGTGGAACTTCCCGCGCACCCCTGGAATCCACGTACCCAGCCAAATAGCGTGTGGAACTTCCCGCGCACCCCTGGAATCCACGTACCCAGCCAAATCGCGTGTGAAACTTCCCGCGCACCCCGAAATACACGCACACGTTATTTTTCAGTCAGCGGGTGTCCATGTTTGTGGGTACCCCTTTGCATGTCATTTGTCCTGGAGGGCCACAGTATAGGACATTCATCATAGCTGTATATAGGTGCTATTTGTTGGTGCACCTTTTGGCGCACATTTATTACAGGCGCAGAGATGCTACCGCCTGCTTTCTTGTGGCGGTCGTGTTTGTGCCTGTGCGCTGGTTTGACCGTGCGCTGTTTTGCCCTATTCGATTCCATGAATACGTGTTGTAGGCGAGCGTGTGGGCGTTCCGCGCACTTGCACCCTGTACTTCCCCCGTGACGCCCACATTTTGGCAAGTTGTTCCCCATTCCGAGTGTTACGTCCCGTGTTCCGCCTACTTTTGTTGTGTGCGCCGCGCTATGTGCGATTTTCGCTGTGGCCTGTGCGATTTTCGCTGTGACCTGGCGCACGCCGTTAGATGGCCTGTGCGCCAATGTGCGCCGCGCACTTTTTTACCGCACATCCGATGGTTTTCTCGCGCACGGCCTTCCATGAATCGATGTGCGCTGCTTTTCGTGCGAATTTCGCACTTGCACTGCGATTTTCGCTATTCCACTGCGAATCGCACGTTTTTGGCCACTTGCGCCGCGCTAATTATTCCATGAATCGGCCTGTAAATGTCACTAAAAAATAATGAAATTACCAAGTGCAATATGGGGCAATGAGTTTGCAGAGAATCCATCAGAATGCATTCATACCGCATACAGATCTTGACAGATATATGTAAAGATGGGATGGATCTATACTAACACAACTGCAAATACCTAAAAATAACCAACCTGGGGAAATGGCAGATAACTATACGAGATGGACACTTTCTATTTAAACTCATGTGGTCTTTCCAGGCGGAGGCTGGCAATTGTGCAGCATTCACTATATAAAATATAATGGAATTTGAGGCATGGCATTTTAATAATGTTATGCACAATTAGTTTTTATCACGCCCTGCTGTAATGGTGTCTAATACCATATCCTGACTTGACGTCCATGCTAAATGAATGGCAGCCAAACCATGCAGAGTTCTTCTGCTGGCTCATTGTGCATGATCTTGCAGCCCACGACATCCAAACAACTGTGTCTATCTTAAGTAATGCAGAAGAGGGCTGTTATATACGACCTAGCCTATGTGGCGCGACCTAGCTTTTTGCTGCACAAGTTGTGAAAGTTGTGCATGGTGTAAAATGAGCAGTGAACACCAGTAGAATGGGAAACCGAGAGCAGCAGAAGATCTGGTGAGGTCATGGGAGTGGCATCATGAGCCCGAAGAGACTATGGCCCTCATTACGACCCTTGCGGAAATTGACTGACCGGACCGCAACAGCGTAAATAGCGTTTCCGCCATTGCACGAAGGAGCAAAGTGCGGCTAATTACGACCCATCGGGCACGAGCATTACGCCATGGCGGAATCCGAAAGGCTGCGATGGCGGAAATGACCCCAAAACGGCCCTTACCGCCGCCGTACGCTGCACCAGGTGCAATACCGCCACCCATCTTAGCGGTCACCGTAATGAGCGGGCACCGTAATGAGCGGGCACCGCAAATTACGGGCACCGTAAATATACGGAAACGGAAGTAAAAGCATGTGGCCGGAACGGGAAACAGCACGCCGCACAACTATAAAATCCGAATCCCAACACAACCATTAAAAATCCGACCCTGACACACATCCCAACCCGTTAGCAACCCCAGTTCAAAAAATAAATATGGGAAAGGTAGCCAAGAAAGCGTGTGATCGCAAGCGGCAGGTCCACTTCTCCCGAGAGGAACTGACCGTGCTGACCGAGACCCTGCAGGAAAATGCCGCCGTCGTCTTCTCCAGTCAAATGACCAGGACGGCCCTTGCCAACAAGAAGGCCATATGGGCCCTTGTGGCACAGCGCGTAAGTGCGGTGGGGACAACACCCCGCACGCCACAGCAATGTCGCAAGCGGTGGGACGACCTGCGGATCCGCGTACGCAGCATACTTTCTGCGAACAGGAACATCGCCACAGCTACCGGGGGGGGATCAGAGTCGCCCATCAAGTTGACCCCCTGGGAGGAGATCTGCGCCTCCACCATAGGAATGGAGAGCATAGAGGGAGTCGGAGGGATGGAGAAAGGAGTGCCGACATCCGGAGAATCAGGTAGGTTTGCCAAGAGAAACAATGCGAAATCCACAAACCACGAACATGTGCAGTACCATGTGACCCCATAGTGCAATACATACTTTGCCCTGACAGCGCCCTCTAAAAGTCAGAATGAATAAACAAATTAATCAAGATGCCATAAACAACCCCTACATGTGCAGCATGCACCCCCTAACTGCAGGCAGCCAAATGAATGCATCCTCAATCCACACGAAAATGAGACCACCTCCAAGGCCCAGTCCCATATCAGCCTCATGTACCACCCCAATGCATTTGATACGTTGCCATTCCAAATCCGACAGACCCATAACTAACGCTCGCCCCTCTTTACTCCACCACAGGGTCCGATACCAACGACGAGCTGCAGGACACCCCTACCAGCACGCCTGCAAAGAGGGCCAGGACCAACGTCCCAAGAGCCTCCACCTCAGGTGCAAGGATCAAGACACGGCAGCAGCAGGAATCAAGTGCCAGCACACTGGAGGGGACTGCAACAGGCACCCCAGCAGCCAGCAAGTCCACAACCCCAGCACCACAGGTCCCCCCAAAGAACGTATCTGATGGCACTGCCTCTGGTGGTAGCAGCACCATAGGTGACACAGCTGTCATGCCAGCATGCTCCGACACGGAAAACAGTGCTGGCGACGTAGGTACCATCCATGACCTTTCCCAATCCCCCTGCATGTTCCATCCCCTACACCATGACGAAACCACGCAGGGGCACCCTGAAGACGACGACTGGCCAACCCCCACAAGTCCTGTGCCAAGGCAACATGTGTTGAGCAGCCCCCCTGTCACACCACCGCAAATGTCCATGGCCCAGCAGAGGCAACAGTCCCTCGACCTGCTGATCGAGCAACAGCAGGAAGCGTCCACGCTACTCAAGGACCATGCAAATGAATGCGGGGGTTCCAGGGCAGCCATGGAAACATCCACCGAGACACTCAGGGCACAAATAGAGAAAAGTAGTGAGAGCCTCAGGGGAGAAATGGAGAGAAGCACCGAGAGCCTGAGAGCACAAATGGAGAGAAGCACCGAGAGCCTGAGGGGGGAACTGCATGCGACGTCCAAAGACGTTTGTGCTGAACTTGCTGCTGTGCGCCGTGTGCTCTCGGAGCTCTCACAAACCCTCAGAGACATGCATGGACGCGAGCAGGCAGAGACGTCATCCGTGGCAAGTTCCGTCCAGGGCAGCCCCCAACGCAGATCTGGCAGGAACCTGCGCTCCACGGGCAGGGGTGCCCCTGATACCCGTAGAGGGGGCTTGCAATAGCGTCTACCCACGGGCAGCATGCATATCTGGACACTGGTGTTGGGGGGGGAGGAAGTAGGGTGGAGGGGGTGTGTTGGGCTTCACTGGGTGGCGGGTCCATAGGGTGTATGAATCAAATCACATTAACAATACAGCACTTCATTATCATCCAATGACATGTGTGGACATTGATATTTGCGTACGAGGCCTTCATAGGCGTACAGTCCACTATGTGCCTGTACTACACACACACAGTGCCACAGGTCCCCTTTCCGTGTAATAGGCACCATGCGTGGTTGCTAGAAGCATGCATCTATGATGCTCTGTCGGATTGCACGTGCATCCTGTGCCTCATGGACTCCCTGGGGTGCCTCCACATCCCCACCCTCATCATCATCATCTTCAGGTGCATGCAGTACAGCGTCAGGGGGCATGGGCACATTCCTACGTATGCACATGTTGTGCAGCATGACACATGCCATGACCATCTTAGAAACCCTCTCATGGCTGTACATGAGTGCCCCGCCAGACCTGCTGAGGCTGCGGAAACGAGCCTTCAGTAGGCCGAATGCCTGTTCAATGACCACACGGCTACGTGAGTGGGCATGGTTGTAGTCCTCCTCATGCTGGTTCTGTGGGTTCCGGATTGGTGTAAGGAGCCATCTCTTCAGTGGATACCCGGCATCACCTGTATGGGACGAATAAAGGGTGTCAGTGGAATGATAGTGCTAAGTAGCCCCCCCCCCCTCCTGCAAGGTCATTGACGCATCAAATGGGCCACGATGTCATGCATGGAATGAGACTCACCGAGTAGCCAGGATCTGTGCCCTGCGTGTCGCTCCATGTAGCGTGGTATTCTTGTGTTCCTCAGGACCATAGAATCATGGGTAGATCCTGGAAATCTGGCACAACAATGCGTAAAGATCTTGTTGGAGTCACACACCATTTGCACATTGATTGAATGAAATTGTTTCCGGTTGCGGTACTGGACCTCCATGGCATGTGGGACAACCAATTCAACATGGGTGCAGTCGATGGCACCAATGCAACCCGGGATGCCGCCAAGTGCATGGAATCCCACCTTTGCGTTGGTAATCTCCTGGTACGTGCGTGGTAGTGTGATGTGGTCGTCGGCGTGCTTCAGGAGGGCATCGTGCACTTGGGAGAGTGTCCGTGAGAACAGTGGCTGTGAAATGCCATGCAACTGTCCCACTGTGTGCTGGTAGGTGCCTGTGGCCAGGAAGTGGAGTACAGACACCACCTTCAGTAGGGGTGGGATGGCGGTTGGGCTATCTATCATGCTCACGAGGTCAGCATGTGTCATGTCCACAATGGCGATTATGGTGTCCCGGTCCAAACGGTAGAGGGTGTGGATCTGCTCAGCAGTGAGGTTGAACGGATCAGCTCGGAGGCGTGGGATTGCGGGCCGCCTGCGTGGTGGTAGTGGCAGTGCTTGTGGGCCTTGCTGACCCTGCCTTGCCCTCCTCCTCCTCCTTCTCCTCCGTCTCCCCTGTGCGCCCGGTTGTTGTACCTGTTGTTGTTCGTCGTCTTCTTGTAGTTGTAGCACTTGCAGTGCTATCTGGTGCCCCAGGCCCAACATCGCTAGTCCTGCCGGTAGCATTTTGGAGTGGGAGTGGTTGTGGGAGGGGTTTGGGTCTGCTATATATGTGCTGTCGGCCTGTATGGCCTCCACCTGTGCTGATTGAATGAATCTGTGGCAGATGCAATCCCTTCTGGCCGAGCACGTCCCGCACGTAAGGCTGCATTTGGCCGCATGGCATCTTGGGATTGGAATCATGTATCAAATCCCGATGGCAGTGTGATGTACTTTGACTGATTTTCATGCTATGCTCCCATTGTTACACATGCTATGATTGCAGCCGCTTACATACCTGTGAAGAGTCAGTGGTATGTAGGGCTCGATCGATGGCCGACCCTCATGCAGCACAGTATCGTACTTCACCGACGGGCGTGGCGTCCCATTTGTGATTGCAGCCAGTTAGCATTATGACACACAGCCGCACTACATTGATGTAATTGTGAATGCAAGCGTTCACAGAAGCCTTTTCGACGTAATGTTGCAAGTGAGGAATTCGAAGGCCAGGATTTTTGGTTGCGAAGTAGCGGTGAGGAGACGCCCACAGGTCTGCCTGGAAATGTAACGTTCTATTGTTGAATGTCCTTGGGACAGGGCCCATAACGAGCAAGCAATGAATGACATGAATTGAATGGGATGCGCAATAGCGTAGTGGACGATAAGGCAGGACGTTCCCAAGTCCATCTAGCTTCACGACACTACAGATCCGGCCAGGAGCACAGTGGTTTTTGCAGACTGCATTACGCACAGACGCGATGGAAGTTTCACATATTATGTGAGTGAATGTTCATGCGTTTTCATTGCGGGATGAGGGAATGATGAATGGATGCATGGACAGATGATTCCATTTAGGGTCTGACATGTACATGTGTTTTTTGATTCAATCCCCTTCCCCTGCGCTATGTGATGCAAGGCTGCCATAGTGGGACTTACGTCTATCTGCCCTTGTCGGATCCTCCCTGTCTCGACGCGCCTTCATACACTTGTGTCTAGGCACGTTACTAATCCCATGTCATGGGTTCTATCTTGACGGACGCATGCACAGTAACCGACGTTGCCAATGGTGTATTAACCTCGATTGGTTTCGTTATGTATCGATACTGATTTAGGGGTGTGTATATTCCTTTGGAGTGGGCTAGCATGCATATGGGTGTGGATTTGGTGTGTTGAATGAAGATAGTGATGCATCATGTGTCATGTAGTGCAATCGGTTAATTTGTGTTTCATTTTGGTGACAGGTATCTCCTGCCCTATTGCAGATGCCATCTGTACGCCACTCCTCCAGATGGTTTTTACTCTCGACACCTGCAGCTTCGGGTGAATCAGTGGAGCAGCATTACGATCTTATGGGACGATCGCCAATGGGCCACATGCCCTTACGCTGTTCTGGTGGCTAGGTGCAACATTTCGGCCTTTCAGCTGGACTAGTGCCTGCCTCATGGGACGGACCTGCGGTTCTTGCCGCTTCCATGTTGCCTTTTGGAACGTTGATGTTGGCCCTGTGTGCCATGATGGTACAGGGCGTCACACAAGTGGAAGCTGGTCAATTATTGCAGATGCAGCCCTCGGTGATGATGGATGTTTTGGTGTTATTTTACAAATTGCTGTGAGGCCTTTGTCATTTGGATGTGCATTTAAATTGTATTCCGATATTTGGCGTGTTGCGTTATTCTTTGCAGGTGATGTGGCGATTTTCGATTTGTGGCGGTATGTATTGCGAGATGATCTGCATTGTGTTCCGCCTTCTGAGTTGAGTTGTGTGGTACAGTACTGGCCGCTTTTGCCTACGTAGCACAGTGTGGTCACGGATAGGGGCTGCCATTGTGACTGTTTACATGATGTGCTGTTCAGGGGCGGGGGATTGGCTTTTGGCCGACTGGTGCCTGTCAGCCAGGTCGATTGATGGTATGATGGGATGTTCAGAATGTGGCTGGTCACAGGTGCCTGTGTTTGCGTGCGTTTGTTGGAGGGGGACTGGGGTCATGTCCATTGGAATAGCTTCTGTATTCATGCCATCTGTGCCCTGCAGCTCCCATCGGCCCCTCTTGGGATGTGCCTGGCTGCTCAGTCACTCTGCCAACTTGTGTGGTACATGCTTCTGCTGATGGTTGGTTTGTTTACTGGCAAGAGTACAGGTCTGGTGCAATCCCCCTCAGGATGCTGTTTTGGATGTTGCCTTGCGCTGGTGGCAAGCGATGGGGGACTACTGTTGTTTTGTGTCATGTGTTCTTGATTTCCATTTTGATGTCTTGTACCTTCACATGCCTGTGCTGCATCAGTACGGCTATGGTGAAATGCCGTACATGGATGCCCACTCACGGGGCGCTTCGAACACCTGCATGCATTTCTACGTTGGCATGCATGGGTGAATTGTAGATTTCACTGGTTGCATGGTGTGAGTACATTGCGCCTGCCAGGAGTTGTGCAATGTGGCCAGGGAGTGGAGTACAGGCACTCAGTGGGCCATTTACGGTTGGTTCACGATGCCGTATTTCTCGCCATGGCGGAATGGTCCATTCCGCCATGCCTGATGGCGTTAGGTACATGTCCGCTAGGGTCGGAATTGGCGTACCGTTGCACCATGGTGGTGTTTGCGGTTTGGCATGGTGCGCGCGCGCGTGCTTAGTGCAGTTAGCGTTGGCGTTCACTACGGTGTCGCTAATGGCTTCGTACTTTGCGGTGACGGGTCATAGTCGCACCGAGCGCTTTTCGATGGCGGTATTGCATTTCCGCCATCGTTTTCCCCTTTCCGCCAGGGTCGTAATGAGGGCCTATAAGTATTGCGGGTGTCTTCTGCAAACTCTGTCGTCATTAAGCAGCAAAAGAATTGCTCGCGCTGCACAGTTGCTGTTTTCACAGGCAACCTTTAGTTTAAAACATATATACCTCCAAGAAAATCACAATTCGCGGCACACATCAGCCGTTTTGGGTGTATTATGTTTTGGCAATTGAATATGTCCTAAAAAAATGAATGAACAGTGCATACACACAAATGTGTAAAACATGGAGTGATATGGTTATTAACTGGCAATGCATAGGCACTTTTGCTAGACTCAAATGCAGAAATGTTGAACCACTCCATTTGTGTCCCTATTTAAAACATATACGTATACCCAATACACTGTGGGTTAGTCACTAGTTTGCTAAGACCCATGCTAATAAACTCTGAACTTCTAAAATGCATGTTTTTTTCTCCTTATACAAATCTCTGTGGCTCTTATTTTGATATTCTGAAGCATCTTTAATCTTCTCTTGTAGAACCATCATCAGCTTCTGATTACAAGTGCATAGCACTATTATTTGAAGGAAATTCAGACATGACTTAGATACCCAGGGGCAAACATCTTTCACACAGAGTCCTTGACCAGCTTGCGCATATGGCTGCTTTCCACATATCAGTAGGCATGATCAACTCCCAAATTTACAGATACTCATAACAAACACAAAAATCTGAGTGATGTGGCTAAACTTTCTGATACCAAAGTGGACATTTTTACTGTAGTAGACGAATGGAGTGGCAAGTGCAGTTCCAACATATGTCTTGAAATGACATATGTGACGCCTTTATGTTTGCTGCTCTTTTTCCCCGCATAGCAAACCCCACTCACCTGGTGCCTTCCTGGTTGCGGCTCTTTTCCCCTACTTAAGGAGCCCTCCAGCCTCTTTTCCTTTGCAGTTGGGGAGCAGGTGCAAGTGGATCTAGGTCACCTGACCTAAGCCCCTCCCACCTGCACCTTCTTGGTTGCCACTCTTTTTACCCACTTAGCAAGCCCTGCCCACCTGGCACCTTCCTGGTTGCCGCTCTTTTTCCCCACTTAGCAAACCCCGCCCACCTGGTGCCTTCCTGGTTGCCGTTCTTTTTCCCTACTTAAGGAGCCCTCCAGCCTCTTTTCCTTTGCAGATGGGGAGCAGGTGGAAGTGGATCTAGGTTACCTGGCCTTAGCCCCGCCCACCTTCTTAGCTCTGCCTCTTCCTTCCTGCTCTTAACTCTTAGATCAAGGGCATCTCTAGCGAAGGGCTGAAGCAGAAAAGGGCAATTCCTGTTTGGACCTGTTCGGACCGGGAGGACCCAGGGCCTGACCCCCTGCTCAGACAGCAGGTAAGCATGCACCAACATGTGTTTACTCCCTCTGTTCCCACAGGCCATCCCCACCCCCTATGGTCTCCCTGTGATGTTCCATTGTGCCCCCCTCCTCCCTCTCACAAAGGTGTTGCCTGTTTTGCTTGATTCTTCTGACCCTGCTCCCCTCCCCCACCTCCTCCCCTCCAGCATACTTCTGCAGGAGTCTGTCCTGATACATTCTGGTTTCACCATCACCGTCTTGTGGCCAATGCTGGATTTGACCTTTATAGACTTAATTGATTCACAGTGCGTCACCCTTTCTCAACTCTCAGGCTGGACTTCTTTTGCATCTTGTACTCATGGTGGCCCTGAATCATGCTGTTCCCATATTCATCTTGTATTCTGGCTTGCAACATTATGTGTTACTACTGACTTCTGCAATTGTATTCGCTCGCCTCTCTTCTCCGCTCTTTTTGACTTACTCTCTGTTCTCTCCTCCTCTCCCTTTCTCCTTTTTCCAATCTCCTCCCATCCTCCCCTTACTTTCTTCTATGCACTTACTATATCAGAATTGTCCCTGGACCTAGTATGATAGCAACCTCATCTGGCTCCTCTCCCCTTCCCTTACTTGTGCACCCCCCAACACTATCTGAAATGTCATCAAGGCTAGTACGTGAGTCGCTTGTTTTGTTCCTCTCCTCTCTTTTTGCACCCCTCTCCCTCACCTTTTGTTTTTCTCTGGCTCTACCAGAAATGTCATCAGGCCCAGTACGGTAGTCGCCTGACTGTTTCCATTTCCTTCCCACTCTCCCCCTCTCTTCCTTATCTATGTCTTAGCTCTTGCACTATATGAAATGTCATCAGGCCGAGTACGATAGTTAATTTCACATCCTTACTGTTCATGGCCTGTAAGAATGTCATTGGGCCTCATTACGAGTATGGAGGTAGCCATGCCGCTAAAAGTGGCATGGCTACCCCCATACCGGGTTCCAGATCCGGGTCCCACAAAAGGTGATTTACCGGGCTATTTCGACCTTGGACGGCCCAGTAAATCCCTTTTGCGGGACCCCAACCTGGTACATCCCCATTCCCATTTGAGCCCCCATAGGGCTCAATGGGAATGGGGAGGATGCTAACAACGGGCCCATTAATGACGGGCCCGTTGTTAGCATCCTGGACTGCTAGAAGGTCCCGCTAAGGACGCCTGGTCTGACCAGGCGTTCCTTAGCGGGTCCCGCAGCAGTCCTCGTAATAGGACAGCCCGTAATGAACAGTGACGGACCCGTACCGGCACCATTCATTACGTGGCCGCCTGCCTCCTAATGAGGCCCATTGTGTATAGGCACTATATAAATAAACTATCATATCTTCAAAATCAGATTTGGAGGATCAAATCCGCTTTCATAATATATTCCTATTTGGGTTCCTGAGGGCATGGAGTGCACCGACATGCTCGGTTTTATGGAGAAATGACTGCCTAACCACTTACAACTGTCCTTCAGTCCACCAATTGCGATTGAAAACGTTCATTGAATAAAACTGCAAAAGTCTAAAAAAAAATAGTTCAGGTTATTTGTTAATTGTCTCCTGTGACATAAACACACAAGGTAAGTACTACAACCGTAAAGCAGAGTCACATATTCTCATGTGATGGAAAGCAAATATACTTTATGTCAGATTTCCTATAACTGACTACGGATTAGTGGAATAGCTTTCTTTACCTACACCCACAACCTAGGAACTTGAAATATAGCCTTCTAGAACCTGTCCAGAGGAAACAGTGCAAGGATGGAAAAACAAAAGAATTATTGCGACCTTTGAATCTCAGAGACTTCCTTCGTACTTCAGAGTTTGAAGAAATGGAAATATGAATTCCTGATATAGGACTTTACATAGAACCAGAGACGAACACTACACACACATCCCTTGATACACATTGCAAGGGAAGGCCATTCTCAAGATGAATCTTGATCAAGGGTGAAAACGTCAGAAACCTACAGGCAGAATAAAAGATACCTCATCCTTTCAGAGCCACTTTTGAAATCTTTGGCAGAAGCTGACTAGTGACCAATCCAAAGGATTGCTGTTCCCTACTTCTATCATCTTAGTTATGGCGAGATAACACCAGAAAGCAAAGCTGGATGATCTGGCACAAACACATTGATTTTGGAAAAACCATGTTTTGCCCTTGGTTCATTATTATATTTTGAGAGTTTGTTCAGGATTGGAAATATGTTAAAACCTAGTGTAATCCCTTAATATTCTTGGACTGTTTAATACATATTAAAAAGGTTTGTACAATGGACCCATTTTTCATTAAGCAACTGGGGATTGTACCCATTAATGGTAACCAACCAAATGCAACTCATAAATCAACAATGAATCCAGCTGTATTTTAAGAAATGGGATATAGGTTTACTATAAGAAAGTCATCTAGCAAAGAGGAAACAGAAATAAATTATACTGGGACTAGTTCAGAAAAGTGTTTTTAGTAGCAGAACAGAATGCGGGTGAGACATGTGTGATCGGAATCTTGCATGACAAAGTCCTTAAATGTAAAATTGTCAAATCATGGTTGGAATATATATGAGGACAAGATGGCACTGATGAAAATAAACATGCAGGCCGGCAGCCAGCTCATTATATGTCCCCACCAAGATGAATTAGAATCGGGTGAGTTATTTGATATTGGAGTCCTCACATATCTATGGTGTGATTGAAGCTTATACAGCCTTCTTGCATTATAAAGCTGATAGACAAGACGCACATATTTCCTGTGCCGATTGTACATTTGTTGGGATGAAAAAAACGTGAGAGAAACTACAAGTTCATGAAATCTCTCTAAAATGAGACATGAACTACATAGAGGGCCAGCCATCTTGCTATTTCACACGACATATAGGCCTAATGAGAAGCTGGCAAAGGGAAATATGAATGTTTGCGAGAGTCAATGACGAAATACAGACTAGACACCTACAAGCATCTAACATTGAGAGTGCAAACTGTGTACAGTAAAGTAGGAGGCAACTAACATAGCAGCACAGTAGAAATAGGGTGAACTTAGAAGTAACAGAAGGAGATGCATGGCACTTCCTATAGTATTAATACTATGCAGAAAATATACTAGACAACAGACATAGACATAGTAGAGGGCGTTGTTTGCTGTAGCCACAGTCAGAAGTCTGACCTTCATGTGGATTGCTGCTGTTATGGGACCGGACTTTGGGAGGCGGAGCCTTTTCTACAAATCCCACATCTTCCGCATACGCGGACCATGTGTGGAGAGTGTTGGCGAGTGTTAGTGCAGTGGGAGGGTAGCCTAAGGAGGTCTTGGTAGTCTGCTACCCCGCGCCTTACACTTTTCTATTCTCAGCCACGCCAGGCGAAGTGAATAGTGGCCGCTGCAGTCAATCGATATTATCTGAATTACATCTGCCTTGAATATTGGAGCGGGTTTCGGGTCTCTTGCCGCCTGCCTTTGGATGGTAAGCCAACCCTAGAGACTGCATTGTTTTTCCGCACTGTGACTTTATAAACAGTTTTGTTTGGAGGACGATATTGCCAAACGCCGACCCACACCTTGCATTTAGATGTTCTTGGAGACGTCTCGTGTGCCGGACGACTGATCCTGATTCTTCATGATGGAGTGACTGCGGGCATTCTTGCCTTTGAGCTCTGCCGCGCTAGCCGTGCCGGGGTGATTGCGGGCAAAGGTGCCTTTGAGCCCCAACACGGCTGGAGTGTCTTTCAATTTCCTGGAGTGGGATTGTTGCAGGTACGCGCAGGGGCGACTGTGGGCGGTACGGCCTTTGAGCCCTGGCGTGGTTGCAGGAAACTGTGCTGTGCGGGACTCCTTTTGACTTTTATGTTGTGCTTGGATACCCAGGCGTTCCATTCTTAGGGAGCTTTTGTGAACTGGGGGTGGACTGGTTTGGGGTTACGGCAGTATACATTGCATTCTCCACGCAATTGGTATATGTAGTATTACTCATATATCGGGATGTGCTCTAATTGATTTTTTTTTTATTAATATTTCAGAAAACGGTCAAACTATTTACCTTGAATATTTGTTTATGATAAATGCAAGTTTTCTGCAATTGAAATTGTACCTTAGCATTGCTTTACTATTGGCCTGTTGGATTATTGGGGTGTTCTGTGGAAACAGGGGGGAGTGTTATTAAGGGAGTGAAGTGCCTCATTGAAGTATTAACATGGTGTGTGGCCTGTTGCCGGTGTGTTTGTGTGTACAATTAGTGCATCCCTTGAGATAGGATGAAAGTCGCTGCTAACACCTTTTATTAATTGGGCATTTATACTGTATTGACAACATCTGGTGATTATAATGCCAGGTAAGGCACTGACTTGCGCTAAAGCTACGGCGAGCCAGAGTAAAAATCCCTATGGCCTCCATTCTTGCCGTAATAAGGGAGTGAACTCCTCGGTAAGTGAAAAGACTATAGCGGACATTGAAGTGTCTTCGGGACATGAAGGCCCTCTTGACACTTATTTTCCAGCTAAAGCTGTAATTGATTTGGTCATTTCCCCTGCAATTGACATTGAGTCTCAGGAGACCCAAGATGGTAGTACTTTGGCGTTGGACCTGGATAATGATTCGTTATTGCAACTATGTTAAGCATTACAAAATAATGCTCTACCTCAAGTTGCAGCCTGTGAAACCAGGGATTTGTATCTTGAGGTGGTTTTGGTGACAGGCACTCGAGATCATGAATCAGCGGTTAACCATGAGAGGGATACTTTAGTATCTGAGCCATACCATGTTCCCCCCCTGACAGTTGCTCCTCCGCCAATGGCCCAGGTATCTGTTCTGTCGACTATGCATGATAGAGATGTAGCCACACCATACTATCAGCAGTTTTACAAGATCCATTACAACCCTCTGGTTCACAGAGGTTATCGGCAAGCCCTAACCTCTTATATGAGACTAGAGCTCATTCTGACACGGTTACTGATAACGTTAGTGTGCGTAATACCTCCCCAGCCTCTCGGAATGACAGCATTTTACACTTTGTGCTGAACATACTGCTTAAACTCTGTGGGGCAATGCATGAGGATGTTAAAAAACAGGGTGCTGCAATTCTCTCCCTGAACAAATTGCTCACCAGCTATGAGAGTCGGGTTTCCCCGCCTACCTCTAGTACTACGGTTAAAGGAAATCAGGGAAAGGGGCCTTGTTTCAGTTCCTCTATCACTTTGGGAGTTAACGACCCAGGAACAACTACAACGGTGCCTAGGGTGAATGGGGTTTTGATAACAACCTCTACCCCTCTGCCCAATGTGGAAGAGATACCGGCCTGAAGGTTCCGTGCCTTTCTAGGAGGCAGAACCGTATGGCTAAAAAACTGCAGCAAAAGAATTTGAGATTGAAATAGAAATCAGTGCATATTGAAGCCAGTGTCATCGCTAAAGACACCCAACCGTTAAATTCCATGTTGCGTGTAGAGAAAAATGTATTATCAAAAAAACAGCACAAAAGATTGGTACACAGGAACCCAAAGTCGGCTCAGACAGTGGGGACATTGACAAGTTGGTTGGTAGGGGATGTACCTGACAATGAGCAGGTGCTCCTCACTTGAGATGACTCTCAGGTTGCTGAAGTACCCTCTCTTGTTACTGAGCAGGGTACGACTACGGCTAATCCATCAGCTCGGTTAGATCCACCTCGCTCATTGGATAAAGCTGGTAAGCCTGAGTTTGACAAGCAAAAATTTATTATTGTTGCAGATAATCTAGCGACAAATAAGTCCCCCTTGAATCGATCTGTGCTACTGGGGCTCTTCTCTAAGATCCCGTCATTGAGAATTCTCAATTCAGGGGATTTTGAGTTCATAGAACTACTTAACCACTTCGGAATCAATCCACTAGGCCAACCAGGGACACTGCTACCTACCAGAGACGGCAGCATTAATACGGACACATCATCAGTCTCTAAAGTATCTGGGTTATACATTGGATATTCCATTGCAGCAGATAACGGTTCTGATAAACCACAAGGGTGTACATGTGGCTATGAGCCTACAGTCTCTGAAAAAAAAAATACTTTGTCTATGGTCGATGGTAACATCGAGGATCCACTAGGATGGCAATGGCTGCAGCGGATGATTTCCCAGACATGCACCCCAAAGTGAAATATTAGTGTACTCTGTTGGAACACTAGGGGTTTTGCACATTGGGTTCATACAGGTGGCTCTCGGGATATCCTAACAACATGTGACATCTTTGCGCTGCAGGAAACTTGGGTCACGTTCAATTTTTTACTCAATGGTTATGTCATATTCCAAACACTGCCCTCAAAGGCGGAGGGCAGTCGCCCGTCAGGGGGACTAATGCTGGGGATTGAAACCCATCTTAACCCTAAAGCAATTGTGCAAGGCCCGACTGGTGGAAATCTTCTTGCAATGGAAATTAATATACCAACTGAAGGGGTATCATTATTGGTCAATGTTTACGATCCCCCTGTTGAGGAAATGCTAGAGAGATTATTGGAGCTACTGGACACCACATCATTAAACGGGTGTACAGTGTCGCCTGATAACGCGGTTCCAATTTGTGGGGACTGGAATGCTAAATGTGTTGACTGTGAGAGTGGTGGTATCTATCCTAATGTGATTGAACGCAGAACTATGCTACAAAATAGATCCAATCGGAAAGGAAGACAGTGGTTGAAGCTCCTCGATTACTGGGAACCTACACTGCTTAACGGTCGCTCCTTTGGAGATCAGCCCAGTAATTTTATTTGGAAGTCAGACAAGAAGGAGGCTACCCTAGATTACATGGCAGGTAACCATAGAATTTCAGAACGGTTGACTTCTTTTAAGGTAGAGACAAATGATTTCAGTGACCTTTCTATTTTGTTACTGGAACTTGTAAACTCGACCCCCCATGGGATTAGTAATATGTGTGGGGAGGCGGTGGTTGATCACGCTGGTAACAGAATTATCTGGAGTCATAGGAAAATTACCAAGATGAATATCTCCTTGTTCCCTAGAAACAAGGTGGATCGCGCTGGTCTCAGAGGTATGGACCCAGAGGCTATAGAAGAATGGATCCGTAAATGGACCCTTGCCATACGGCAGACTGTGGAAATAACAAGCCTAAGGAACCATTTGATATTAACATACATGATGCCAAGCGTACAATGCGGCGGTCTATTCGATTTCTGACAGCACAAGGTCGATGTAAGAATTTTCTCTCGCAAATTCGCGAGATCAAACAAATTAAAAATAACTTTTGGAACTGGATAAAACAATATCGTCTGTCCCTGAGACGCACTGCCTGGCAGAAATGTGTTACTGTAATTATCTCCAGAGAAAGTGGCGACATCTGGAGGTCTTTAGCGATGGCAAGAGGGGATAGGTGCAAGAGTACGCTAAACCCCATCCCAGGGGTGACGTAGGTTGAGCATGTCACTGATAAGTTCTTCTTTCATCTGGCTCCCGATTTTGTGCCTGTGTCACATGGACCGAGTCATCGGATTCTGTTAGAGGCTATTTCAAAACTCAAGAGGTCCAGAGCCCCAGGGCCAAATGGCCTTGCGAATGTGGTGCTTAATGATGATCCTGAAAATTGGATGCAACTACTGTTAATACTATTTTCCAGAGTTTGCAGAGCAAGGACTATTCCCTCCTCATGGCAGCAATCGGTCTTGCTCCTGGTATACAAGAAGGGTGATCAGTGGAGTAACTTTGCTGAAAATGTTGGGGGGGACATGACATCTGAAGAGAAGGTGCCGCAGCCAATTGAATGGGGACAAAATGGTGTGCCATGAAAGTGGAAGGGGGACAAACACCCCTGCCTCTCATAAAATTAAGCCCATGAGGGTGATTGAGCCAAAATTAATAATTACCGGCTGCTGACAATGCTGGATAGTACAGGGAAGGTTTTTACATCTCTAGTCCTTAGTAATTTACAAGCATGGGTACTACATCCCACCCAAACTGGCTTTAGTCCCGGGTCAAGTACTTCATATAACACCTGGTTATTAGACCAACTGATTCATACCTCCCGCAGCTGCAGGGACTTAACTTTTTACGTAGCATTTATTGACTTTAAGTGTGCATTTGACCAAGTCAATAGAGATATCCTATGGATCAAGCTGCGTGAGTTAAATTGCCCTGACTGGATTGTTCATATTCTGTGTCTTTTACATAGTAAGAACAATGCCAGAGTACGCCTGGATCATGGAGGGAATGTGACTGATCCCATACCTAATTACAGAGGGGTTAAACAGGGATGTGTGGCAGAACACACATTATATAATCTGTATATCGCTGATCTTTTTCCTCGCTTGTTAGGAGGGGCTAATTGTTCGCCTAAGATCAGCGACACACCCATAGTGGGAATGCTCTACGCAGATGAGTTAGTCATATTTGATCATACGTTTACGGTTATGAAGACTCTGCTCAATGAGTTGCATACATATGCCCTAGAACTGGGACTGACCGTCAATATCGAAAAGACCAACGTGATGTTGATCACTAGAAATACGGTCAACCGGCCAAGGATGGAAACGGTATCTGGAACCATCCATTATATTGATTCCTATCCCTACTTAGGCTTGGATTTCAGCTCTAGTGGTGATTACGATAACAGCAAAAGCAAGAAGATCCATAGAGCTAAACAGCTAATGTTACAAGCATGCAAGTTTGCGGTGGGGAATGTGGGATATTCCCAGTCTGGAATTCTCCTTTTGTATAAACAATGCTTTGTTCCAGCAATGTTGTATGGGCTGGATGCCTTGGCTATGCAGGATTTTGCCTGGCTTAATGTCCTTGAGGGCCTTTTTTTGGCGAGCGATGCTGCATGTGGAACCAGCTTGCCCCATGGAATACTTGTGATTGGAGCTGGGTCTTAGCCAAGCCCACATATGAATTACTGGCTACTGTGGGCAAGAATTTTGATACTGAAAAGGTGTATGTGGAATTAAATTATCAAGACCTGAATGAAGTGCTTTTCAAGAAAATTAACTGGACATCTAAATTCAGTCTGGTTACCCACTACATACATTTAAAAAAAGCAT
This sequence comes from Ambystoma mexicanum, assembly GCF_040938575.1. Taxonomy (NCBI): domain Eukaryota; kingdom Metazoa; phylum Chordata; class Amphibia; order Caudata; family Ambystomatidae; genus Ambystoma; species Ambystoma mexicanum. The sequence goes on from NC_090925.1 coordinate 529,129,291, forward strand.
TTGTGAAAAAGTTTGACAGTGGGATTGGTGTCAGAACTATACCCATCTGACGGATCTCAAGGGATATAAAGAAGTATCTCATGTGATTCACCGCTTTTGTAAAGTGCAACCTTATTTGGTCCTCTGCCAGGACCTGGCATTAAGGACATTTATCCTTAAAATGTGCACAAATCAACTTGCAGTGCACACAATACCTGGGTCCGATTTGGGAATTGCAGAATAGGACAGATATTGTCGCATTTGTGCCCTCAGGACTCAACCCAAAACTGTGAAACATGTGCTCACTCAGTGTTGTAAACTGGGGGCGAAATATATGACCAATTTAGGGACTTGTGTGCATCATTACGATACCTTCTTCACTGATTCTTTTTGGGATGGATGTTTGAACACGGACTCCCTTGCTCTGCAAATTTCACTTCTGAGAGTATGGAGACGTGTCCAACCTCTAGTCATATAGAAGGCTACAGTTGACTACTCGACAATTAATCAGTCCTTATAAGTAGTCTGATTGATATTGAGTAGTATTATTTATTATTCTAGTATCTCTGAGTAATTTCATGAATCCGGTATTATCAATCTGCAACATTGTACTGTATTTTGGGGATGTTTGATGGATAGGTGAATGGGTATCGTGTGTCATTTTATTAGCTAAGGGTGTAATGCCCACACATATTTGAATGTTAAATTATTATGATTGATTAACTTTTCTAATTCCGGTCTGTAATTGGTTTTCTGAATATTGACTGTATCTGTTTTAAAATAGTATTTTAACAATGTTTGATTGTTTATTGGGCAAGAATTTCCGTTTGATATATTGATTGTGTGTATATATATATATATATATATATATATATATATATATAAATATAAATATATATATATATACATATATATATGATGCAAATTATCTGTTGAATTCTAGTTGATTGGTATAACTATTTTTGTGTAAAGTTCTTAAAGGATAGTTCCGGGACTTTTTTTTTATTGTCCCTACGGTTTGGCCATGTGTTTTTAAGCATAAATCGGTAGATCGTAGAAAACTTTCCTATGGACCTTACCCGACTTTTCCTCCATTAACGCACTCGAAATCAGCCGCCATTTTCTGATAATCCTGTCATTTCCCCCCATCGACCTGGCTCACCTGCTTTTGCGGCACTAAATCATATCCCCTGCCCCTGAAGCAGACTTTATCAAAACATTCATATTCCCCGCCTCGATCCGTGACGTGACTGTGCTGCGTAGGCAAACGCGCCCAGGCGTCTTCTACGCGACTCCACACAGAACCCGGAAACCAACACAGATCAGCTCACAACACAGCACGCCACAATTCGGAATATGAAACTGTACTTTTAAATCAAACCGCAAGATTGTAAATTTGGTAAAGTACATTTATTTGACATCAAATGTTTAGAGAATATTCAGCGATTTGCATTTTTATCTGCTCACGTTCCAAAAAGTTCGTTTTGAGGCACGCAATGTTCCTTTGCTGTACACAGGGTCTTAGATCATATCACAATACAGCGCCACAATTTGGAATATGAAACTGTGGTTTAAAAGCAAACGGCAAGATTGTACATTTGGCAAAGTACATTTATTGGACATCAAATGTTTAGAGAATATTCAGCGATTTGCATTTTTCTTTGCTCTCGATCCAAAATAGTTCGTCTTGAGGCAAGCGATGTTCGTGTGCAGTACACAGGGTGTTGGTTTACGATAAAATAAGCTCTTCGGTCGCACTGATAATCGCATGGCTGTTCCAACAACGAGGCCACCACAACGGTCTGTATGTTGCATCTAGCCGTTAGTACCGCGTAAGGGCATACTTGTACTTGGCGATCGTCCCATAAAATGGTCAGGGTGGGAACGTTGTTCGCGCGGAGAAGCAACTGGCGGTTGTAAAAGCCATCCGCCGGTGTCTGGTACTCGTGACACATACAATAATGAAGGATGTACCTGTTTTAAAAACATTAAAAATGAAATTAGTCTCACCATCAGATCTTTATTAAAATTATTCATTTTATATATTAGGTCGGGAAATTATTTCATAGCTAGGACAGTGCAACTGGGTATTATACGTCAAGGGGGGGCTGTAGGATACTGAGACAGTCCCCCAGTGCAGGGGTTGACAGGGAGGCAGTGCAGGTGGAGAGTGGAAGGGCCCAGGACCGAGGTCGCAGACAGTGGACCAGTTGTAGCAGGGGAGAGGGAGAGAGAAAGCAGAAGCAAAGAGGAAGGTTTTGAGGTGCTTCCGTAAAAGGAGATGGTTCTCCTCAAGATAGTGCGCGGTACAAAACAATATGCCACATAGAACGAACAAGTACAACTTAACCCGTCTTTAAAGCTACTGTATAGTAATTAAATTGCGGTATAAACTCATCTAAAGAGTTACTTACATTATATTTGCATTTTCCATTGTGTCTGTGCGTAGGGCAGCCCGGAAATACCACTCCTTCTATGCCGACGTTATTTCTTCTAATGAACGAACATTAAATGGCTTTCGTTTCTGAAATTATATTCATTATCGTTTCTTAGGTTATTGCCCCACACCCCCAAAAAGAAGTCTTTCGGGATGGTCCCGGCCTGTCAAGGTCAAATAACAATAGAACCTTATACTGAGTCGTGGGCCATTCCGGCACCCGAGCAAAAAATCAAAGCAGCTGACCTTCACTTTGAACGAACACACATTCCTAGTTAGCTACATTCAGTGTAAGGCCATCTCACAGGACTTGAAATTTACACTCCATCTTTGCATTTTGTCTGCGTGCATTTGCAGCCCCAGAGAACCATAAATACGGAGACATTCTATATTTTTTGAAAAATGATTTATATTACTGTTTGGTTTAATTTAATGCGCAAATGAACAAGGTTGGATAGACACATTGCATGTACACTGAGCAATCACTTTTATTTACACAATACATAGCTACACATATTCAATGGGCCTGCAACATGAGGATACTCGAGAGAACAGACAATCAAATTACAATCATTTAAACCGTGATGTGTATTTCTCAATGAGCTCTGCTTTAGGTGGACATGGAACAGAGGCAATGTTGGGTGGCAATGCAGTTGTCCCCTGCACAGGTTCGTTCACAACTCCATGTATGTGCCTATCTAGGACATCAACAATAAGTCTCTCAAAAAACTCATATTGCATATCCTGAAACACTGGTTTGATCACCCATTGTTTACTTCTTTTAGTGAAGGCCTTATTGTAGCGAAGCGTCCCTAAAGTTCCGGTCGTCCTACTTTGTTGACGGCCAACATTATGGTTATGTGCCAAGACCGCTAGAAGAGTCCGATTTATCATGCCCTCCATGCCAAAATGCAATCGTTTTGGCCTGTACTTTAGGCACATATTGTGGAACACCTCCAAATCTCCTGTGTGGCAGAATTCCGTGAGTCCCCTCAAATCTCTTGTTATAGTTTTATCAAATACAATCTTTTCAATGGCTTTGTGAGTGGGTGATGAAGGAATCAACCACTTCTTCTTCCGTGCCTCCTCTGTGGACAAATGGCCATGTTCACAATTGTGGAAATGTTGGTTTGTGGTCCAGCGGTGAACGTTGCTACAGTGTAGCATTACTGACCGCCATTTTTCCAGTAGAATTTCCAACGACCCTCCACATGTTTTTGAGCTCCACCAAAGATGGTTGCTGATTGACTTGGACCACTGTGAAATACCTTGCATATCTTTTTTTTTACCTGCAGCCGACATTTTTTTATTGATTGTTTTTGCAAGATGCCAAACGTCAAATTGGTGATTTATATTTTTGTACTCTTCTCTCATTGTCTTGGCAATTGAAACGTGTCTGTCCATGGCTATCAGGTCGATCACCATTCCCCGCGATTGTAGTTCTTGCAATGATGCTACAAAGCCAACTTTCTCCATGGCCACTGAGGATGTACTTTGTGATACCTGCACGACCACCAAACTCACAATTTTCTTACTTTCCATGTCCTGAAAGTGGTAGGTGCAGTACTTGGCTGAAAATCCTGGGCTGTCGCACTGTCCATCACCGACTAGCCTGAACCGTTTGCCCGCGAATGTACTATCAATAGACATTTTTTCCATTCTCCAAGCTTCGCTAATGGCTGGAAATAGATAATCGGTTTGGTATTTGTAGAACTGAGTTTTCGCAATGAAATGGATTCCCACAAACTGAAAGAAAGACTCTAACTTTTTAAAACTTGAACCACTAAAAAGTGAAGCCGCTGCACAAAGTAGATTGCCTGCTGGCAGTTGCCCCAGCATGGGTTGTGCAGACCATGAGAAAGGATGATATTTTGTACAGGTGGCATGTATTTTAAGGTTAGTGCCTCGAATTTCACGAGTCACATTAATCAATGGCTCCCCACATACTTCCCCACCAACCGAATGCCCACATTTCATCCGAATAATAATATCAATCAAACAACTATCGAATACAATGAATTTGGCCTCTTTCCTTATACTGTCACTCTGCATCCCAGCTGGTTCAGCCTGTAACGTTGAGGACATGTCACTCACATGAAAGGTAGAATCTCTGATATCGTCTTCCGCTATGTTCAGCGATATTGATGGTGTTTCATTGTCGTCCACTTCCTTCTCTTCCATTGCAACATCTGTTCCTTCTCCGGCGATGGGTGAATAAAACAATTTCTTCAACTTTCTCGCGGTCTTAGTTTTTGCGGGTGTGGATTCTGTGAATTGATCTCCGACTGCATCCGAACTACCAGGAGGACATTCACTATCAATGGCTGGTGGTGGTATAGCTCCGTTGTCAATCACTTCATATTCTTCCCATTGGCACGATGCATCTCCTGTCTCAAGTCCCTGCCAAAAGGTTTGACAAGCAACATCTCTCGTTCGCTTCACTGTCATTGTAGATCTAGTTCGTACACCCACTCGCAACTAGAGGACAGATTGGAAAAGGGATGTTCAGTTTGAACACAAGTTACAGTATTGAACTATTAACAGTGAAAAACAACATAATATAGTGACCAGGACACTAACCTTCTTTTGCTTTCTTTTCTTTGAAACTTTCTTGCCTCGAACTTCAACATCAGGACGCTGTTGCTCCGACTCGTGTGTGCATGTCTCCACTTCCTCTTGCGCTGCAACGACTATATTTTCATGATAAGCACATCCATCACGCACTGACGCTCCATCGACTCCCTGAAACATAGAACTTTCATTAATATGTATAATAATATTGAAAACACAAAATGTACTTGGGGACCAATACCCACGTACATCTCAATAGCAAAACACGAATGAACGCTTTGTGTAGAACATTCAAACGACAATTATTCACGCATTGTTGATCTAGTTAGATGGAACTGTCAAGATCCATACCTCGGGCTCCTCATAGACTTCCATTGATGATATTATTGAAGATGATGCTTCAGTAACTCCCTGAAACACAGTAATTGCATTAGTATGGTTTTCTATTTTGTTAAAAAGAACATAAACTTTGTGCAGGCGTCAACGGCTCATCTAAATAGACCTGCACAAATGATCAGTTGTCTAAAATAAATAATGGATATCTAAATATGATTCGATTTGCTCGATCGTTGGAAGTGTCACCACCCAGAGATCTGCATCAACTACTAGGGGTGATGTTCTTGTAGAAGAAGCTCCGTCATCTCCCTGAAACATAGTACTTGCGTTAATAAAGAAGGAAGTATAGCGGATGTAATCACGTCATATGATTTCGCTTGATCGAACTGTCAGTATCCATACCTCAAAATGCATAAGAACATCAAGGGACGATGTAACTGCGGTGCACACTTCTGCAAGCTGTTGCGCCGACCCGTAACTGCATGCTCCCCCTTCTTCTTGGACTAATGCTCCATCGACTCCCTGAAACATAGGACTTTCATTAGTAATGAACACAATATTGAAAAAAGAAGACACATAGGAGAGCGACGACAGAAGGACATATCAATGGCTAAAAACGAAAGAAACATTGTGTGTAACAATCACGCTACAAGAATGCAAGATCTGATGATCTCCATCGATGGAACTGTCCGGAAACGTACCTCAAGCATCTGAGTGACATCAACGGTTGTCGTCAATGCGTTGGACTTCTCAGCATCTCCCTGAAAGACAGTACTTGCATTATTTTGGATAACAATAATTATAACTGAAAACAAAGACTAGAGGACGAGTACAAGGGTGTACCATTAGGTAAAATAATTACACGATAAATTAAAACTATTGATTTACATGCCTAAAACAAGTCAGTGGCAGAATAGCTAAGTAAGATTACCCGATAGGCGCTTGAAGTGGCTGATGACTGCAATAACGACACGGATGGAGAATCTTCCGCCTTCATATTGAGTGGATACATAAATGGGGAAATTATTGTTAGCTAATGCTACACACTACCGCAAGGCCGAGAGATAAATACGTAAACTTGACTCACCAGTGGAGGGATGTGGACGAATAGAGTGGGAATAGCGGTTGACAGCAATTTTCGCTTCGCTCGCAGTGTGTTCTTTATTAGCAATGATGTGGAGTACATGTCTGAGCTAAAGTGCCTGCTGCAGATGCGGTATCGATCTTGTCCGCAAAGACTTCTAGGACTCTACTTTCAAGCTCAGACGGTGGATATCCGCAATATCGGACCCATTCTCTTATCTGATCTATTGTCTTAGGGAAAACATGCATTATAGTACCTTCAGATTTTTTATGGGTCTTCGAAGGGCAACCGGCAATGGAACAGGCAGGCATTGTGGAAAGTTCTGAAAAGTAAAGATCAACAATTCTCTATGAATACCAATGTGTTAAAAAATTAAATGCCACATAAAAGGTTCAATGCAAGGTTCATTTTGGTTCTTGGAACTATACACGTTATTCACATGCGGATAAGTATTTGAATAACTTTAAAAAAAATAGAAAAATAATTTGACTAAACTCAGAACATGTGACTAGTTCCTTGCATGTACTGTCTTGAACGAAAAGAAATTGGACGCAAAATGATTATGGTACATGGCCTTACCTTGACGAACAAACAGTTAGATGCAGGGATCAGAGTAGTTTCTTGTCGTAGAACAGGGAGCAGTTCACAGGTTGCAAACTGACAAGTTTCCTCGAAGTGGTCACGGAAGTTCACAGAGACGAAGAGCAGATAACCAGCACCTTCACGGGTTGACTAGCAAAGCGCAAAGAAGTTCTCATTAGAAATATGAAGTGGGTTATAAAGAATTCGAAACAGGGGTGTGTTTGTGAATGAATGACGTGTATATGTCGTGGCATTATGCGGTTTGCAGGGGGGCGTCCAGCGTGAGGGGGGATGCTTGGCAGGAGACACGGGGTCTGGAGGTAGACATGGGAACAACAACCCATGCTCTATAGACAACTTTGAAGTGTACATGGTCTTTGGCACCTCTTGGCCTTTATCGCTCCCTGACAGCTCCACTTGCCAGCACAAGTACCCCGGTGCGAACTGCCTTTGATAGGGCGTGGGGTGGATTGGGGCGGTGGTCGTGCAGACAAGACACAGGAAGACTCGTGAATGGAGACACACTTATGTGGATTGCAGGGGGGCGTCCAGCGTGAGGGGGGATGCTTGGCAGGAGACACGGGGTCTGGAGGTAGACATGGGAACAACAACCCATGCTCTATAGACCACTTTGAAGTGTACATGGTCTTTGGCACCTCTTGGCCTTTATTGCTCCCTGACAGCTCCACTTGCCAGCGCAAGTACCCAGGTGCGAACTGCCTTTGATAGGGTGGGGGGGTGGATTGGGGCGGTGGTCGTGCAGACAAGACTCGTTTGCCGCAGGGCCTCACCAAGGAGAGGCCATCTAAATGCATGTAAGAGGCAGGCTGCAGGATCTAGTACATGGAAGGCAGGGGGGTGAGTTTATAAATACCTCACCCTCTCAGGAGAATATATGGGTGCAGTTCACCCTGGAGACCCTGGATGCCTAGGCAGTTAGTCAGCAGCAGGCTGGCTTGTGGTGGCAAGGCGGCACGGGCCAGAGGGGGTCATCTCTGTACCCGGTGCCCAAAAGGATGATTTATTATGATCAACTATATTGATTATTTACCTATAACCATGTTTTGTATCAACAAAATCCAACGGCCTTTTATTGCCAACGCTTGAACAAAGTGGTGTGGTAAGTATTTTTGGGGGAGGAGGCAAGGCCGGGAGGCTTGATGCCAACCCGCAAAATAACATATGTATGTCTGCTGCATATGGGTTCAACGGTTATGTGGATTGAAGGTGGTCGGCCAGCGTGAGGGAGGATGCTGGCCGGAGACATGTGGTGTGACAAGACAAGGCACAGGAAGACTATTCAATGGAGACACACTAGATTCATTTAAAAAATCAAAACAACCATTGTTAAAATATATGTTGGGTTTTATTTTAGATCTTAATTTCAATTGAACATAAATAATAAACATTACACATTGTAAAGTTCCGGTTGCAGCACATCCAGGGAAAATCCGCGGTATTGTCCACTGTTGCTGGGGAAATGTTGTCTAATGGCAAGTACCGCACAGGCAGGTATTACTCTCCGAACGCGGTGTCTGAGCCTCCCGTGAAGCCACCAAGTGAAGCAACGATAGGCCACCAGCCTGTACCACCTGTGAAAAAGAAAGATGCAAACTGTATTAAAATGACAAAACTTTCTTATCACTGTCGATTCAGGTAAAAAATGTCATTCTGCTTTGAAAAAAATTATATCTAGAAAATGCACAATATGGAACCAATTTACATGCATTCGAATGATATGTAGATGTAATTTTATATGTGGGAGACGACCATGAAATAGTAGTGGCATCACTGACATCACAACCAGAGTATACTTACTCGTTACTCGGATTACCCGGACGAACAGTGCCGCGAAGTTCGTGCATAAGCACCATCATCATCCTCAACACGGTCCGTGAGAGGCAGGCTTCCCTGAACTCTGGCAGCTCGGTGATGCTTTGCGGACTTGGCTCGCCTTCCGAAATGTAGGCCAAGCACCCGGAATTTTCACGGCAGCAGCAGTTCTCCTCCTCAGTTGGCATTAGCTCGCACCGATTGCACGTGCACCAGGTGGAGACGCCGTCCATGCGACATGGTCCAGGCTCTTCATCCGTTGACTGGTCCTCCCAAATGCCGTCCGAATCCCCATCGTTTTCGCGTGCTTGCCTTTCCAGTAGTTCTTCCTCGGTGTACTCGGGCTCGTACATATACGGCATTATTGTAGCCATTGTGTGGTAAAGAAAGTAAAATAATTTACAGAGATGGTACAGGTGTTCACAAGGCCTAGAAGCGGCGAAGGTAGCTGACCAGAGCACAGAAACGAGTCACAGAATACTCAAAGTAACACAGAGAGAGGAATGGAATCGAAAATCTGCTGCTGTGTGTTGTGAAACGGTGTGTTTATACTTATTGAGGAAAGAGGCGTCCTGCCATTTCCATGGCGACACGTCATTAACTGAAGCGCAGCGATTGTTGACACGAAATGTGCTTTGGCGTTGGGAAATGGGCGGGACGCGTCTGCTGATGTCAGGCTCAGGGGCGGGGGATTTGATTTAGTGCCGCAAAAGCAGGTGAGCCAGGTCGATGGGGGGAAATGATAGGATTATCAGAAAATGGCGGCTGATTTCGAGTGCGTTAATGGACGAAAAGTCGGGTAAGGTCCATAGGAAAGTTTTCTACGATCTACCGATTTATGCTTAAAAACACATGGCCGAACCGTAGGGACAATAAAAAAAAAAGTCCCGGAACTATCCTTTAAGTGAACTAATCACAATAAAGATTATTATTATTATTAAAATAAAATTCATTATGAGAAGCAGCCCTTCACAGTAGTTAGAAAATGTTCTTACATATCACCTAAAACTAGCGAGATGAAGGTAGCAATTTGGTGAGAATGAGGTAATGTGCTGAAATGGGCACCAGACGAAGTCGATCAGGCAGAAGACACACGCTGCTTCTGGTGGAAAATATCCACCTAGGATTGGAGTTACAAGTACCAAGCAACATGGGTACTTCGACTAAGAAAATAAAGAAATAAGTATTCATGACCATAGAAACAAGGAGACGTTTGATCAATGCAGGAAATGTAATAGGGGATCAGGGAAGGGTGGGGGATACATCAAATGTTCTGATACCTCGTCAAACCAGATATATTCACAAGAGCTAGGACCACTCACACCTACCCACACATGAATGCACAGTTTAGAAGCGCAAATATTTTCAGAGAAAAGGGCCAAGATGTACATGAAGGTATTTAGTCCCATCATGGGAAAAGGAAGGAAATGCACTCAAACGTGAAACATGTTTCCAAAGAGCAATCATAATATTAACTGTCAGTTGGAGAGTCACAAGTCTGAGAACTGTCCGGTGATGCCAACCTTTGGGTCACATGGGAAAATGATGCGGTATTCCTCTCTGTTGCCACACTTTCTACATCTCCCAAAATGATTGGTCAATTAAGGTGAAAGAAACCCACCCTAGAACATTCGAGGTAGGACAGTAAAATGTTTCAGGATACAAGTTGCAGGTAAGCTGTTCTTTATTGTATGTCTCATATATGCCCACCATCTCCTCACTGTAGTTGCTCTCAATTCAATAAACAGCTTTTCCCAGTGCATCTTTCCACTAGCATTCCATACTCCACATTCCACACTCCATGCTTAAAGTGGCAACAACTTAACTGTAAGTCAAAAAACAGAATTTACATTAGGCAACCTATCACACTGTAAAGAGTGACACATTCAGCAACCTATTAAACTGTAGAGTGAAATATGTATCCAATTTGATAAAAGGTAACACGATAATTGACCAATTTACATATCTGTGGCTAAGTAATTGATAGGATGCCTTAAAATAATGGTGTATAAATAAATGTGTCCTCTTGACATATAAAAGAGAAACACGTTGATGGGGTATCAAGTTTCCAATCTCAATCTACATAGTCTTTCAAGTATGCCAGTCTACCACATGCACGTTTGACATGAGCCACACAGTGACTCTTCCCTTTATCCACACAGTGACTCTCCTTTTTATCCCCATCACTGAGACACCTTTTCTCCCTATCAATGTTTTGTTCTGTGGAACTTGTGCTTCTGTATTTACCATTGACTCACTTGAAAACTCTGTTGACATTCCACACTCTGCCATCTGAGACTATAACCACTTCATGAAACTTCTTCACAACTTTTAAAGATTCAGACCATCAACGCCCTTTTCTGCCCTGACATGGGGAAACTTTATCCGCATCCAGTCACCTTCCTCAACAACACATTTATTCACTGCATTCCTAATGTCAAACAAATTTTATTGCACACTTGTCTCTTAGTAATATTCTCCTTGACAAGATCAAAATCAATGTCTTTCTGGCATGCTCTGCCCAACCAAGGTGAACAAACTCTTCCTCCCCCTAAACATCTGAGTGGGAGAGACCCTGTAGTGGCATGAGGTGTAATTCTGTGTGCCACTACTCTGTCGTCTGCTGCTTTCCTCCAAACTCCATTATCTTCAATTGCACACCTGATGCTATTCTTAATGTCTTTATTAAATCTCTCAACAATTCCTTTTGTCTCTGGGTGATGGATAGAACTAGCTTTATGTTCTGTGCCGTTCCTTTTAAGGAAAGTCTCCATTTCTTCAAACACAAGTTGGACTCCATTATCTGGCACAATGTTTGTGAGAGAACCTTCTCTCTTAAATATATCCTCCAAAAACTTAATTATGTCCTTGGAACAGACATTCTGCACCCATGAGATCTCGACCCATCTAGATAGCATATCCACTAAAACAATACAAAACCGTAGAGTCCCTTGACTCCTCACAGGTCCCACAATGTCTAACCCCACTTGCTCCCAGGCTACGTACAAATAGACATTACTGTCATGGGCTCCACTCTTGCGATACAACCCTTTGTGGAATCTTCACAAATATGACAATTCCTGATTAATCTCTCAACCTGCAAATCCATTCTGGGCAACCAATAGTTTTGTCTTATTGGTTGCTTGGTCTTTGTCATGCTCTGGTGTCCCTCATGTGCAATTTCCAGAATTTTCTTTCTCACACTGGTAGGTGGAAACACTTGGTCCCCCCTCAAAATCATACATTTGTTTATCAGCAACTCATCAAACACATGTCTAACAGCATCTGGTGTGGATCCTTTCCAGTTCTCGCTTCCCTTGACACCACATTCAAGACACTACCTGACATGTCTAAGTGCTTCATCTGCTAACATAGTTTCCTCCCATTCTTCTCTGATACAACCTCCTGGTTGACACTTAAGATTTGATCCTCCTCATCACTATTATCTTCTCCATTTTTAATCACATTTGTTAACCTTGACAATCTGCAGCTTTGTTTTTGACTCCAGGCACATTTCTATCTTCCAGTCATAATCTTACAAACCTTCAACCCACTTGCGTATCCTAGAAGATACTTTATTCAAACCTTTGGTCGTCAACATTTCTTTTAACGGCTTGTGATCTGATCTGACCACAAATCTCATACCCCAAAGAAATGGACAAAACTTGTCAATCACCCACTTAATGGCCAGTAACTCTTTTTCAATCGTGGAATAATTATGTTCTGCCTCTCTTAACGCGATGGGGCATTCTTTCCCTTCATTTCTTTGAGACAACATTGCTCCCAAACCATGATTGCTCGTATCTGTTGTGAGAAGGCTTCTCTTATTGGGATCAAAACTTTTCAAGTTTCAAGGTAGATGCATTACTTGAGCTAACTTCATTTCCTCAAACTCACGCTCACATTCACCATCCCACTGAAATCTCACTCCTTTCTTCACATTTTTCTCGTGTGAAAAGTTTTATCGGCCAACTCAGGAATGAATTTGGCATATTACTCAGCCATTCCTAAAAAGGATATAATATTCTCCTTATTATTAGGGCTGGGAACATTTACAATGGTATTTACCAGATCTTTCTTTGGCCTAATGCCCCGTTCAGATCTCATGTCCTTAGTATTGTATGGTTGACTTATGCAACTTGCACTTATCCTTACTCCTTAAACCAGCTACTTTGAAAGTGTCTAACACTTTCTTAACTCTGGAATTATGTTCTTCAAGAGTTCTCCCATAAACCAAAATGTCATATTGGAAACCTAACACTCCTTCCATGTGGTGAAACAATTGGAACATAATGCGTTGGAACATGGCCGCTGTCGATACAGGGTTGCTGAGCGTCCGCGTCCACCAGAGCACACCCGTACAGAGACATTCAGTCGGCAGTTGCCAGTCGAGCAACACCTCTCGTTTCCTGCAGGGACGTAACATACCTGTGTGGCCCAGTGTTGGATTTCTGTAGGCGCCTGTACACTCACTTCTTGATTTGAGTCACTAATTGGACACATTAGGGCGGAGTCCTACTGTGAGCTTAGCAATTCCTTGTGCAGGACCCAGTTTCTGGACGCTGTCAATTTGAACAAACAGGCGAACCAGTTAAAATAAAAAGGAGCCATGAACTGCCTTTCTTTTTCTATGCCAAGAATGTAAACTTTATCTCCTGATGAAGACGTCACTATAATAAACTATGTACGTCGAAACCGGTAGAGAGAAACTTGTGATGAGGTCGCCATCTCAACTTTTTGGCCACTTGCACTATCTACTCTGGCCAAACATATTGATTTCACATTCTTTCTATAAACAAGTCAATTGATGAATTATATGTCATTATTTTTTATAGATTTGATATCTTATACCCATTGGTGCTTGGTATGAGTGGATTGATGTTTGACAGATGCATGTGGATGAATGTTTAAACGATTGAACAGTATGAATTTTATTGAATAGATGTGTTCTTAAAAGTTTTTTCCTGCTATGTAAAATGTTGCCGTAAGTGCATATTAAATCATGATTTGACTCATATATTTAAAATGTATCAGGTCTAATAAAAAGCCTTGCTACCAAACCTTTAAATTGTACCCTCTGGATGCTTTTCCATGATCAATTGTTATATTAATACACTAACCCAGAGTGTGGGGTCCCCTGTGTCTTTCAGAAAACAACGCTCTTGATACAAGTCCAAGAGGAATGTGCTTGCATTGAAATAACCCTTCAGGGGTAATGTTGGCTGTTATATTCCTGGAGTGTGGATGTAAAACAATCTGATGGTACGCAGACTTTAAATCTAAAGTACTCATCACTTTTGTACCATTAATCATGACCAACATTTCTGCTATATTGTGCAAAGGATGCCTGTCTGGTATAACACATTGATTCACACACCTCAAGTCTATACACAATCTGAGCTTCTCATTGAGTTTGTGAACAATGAGTAGAGGTGAAACCTGCTCGGATTATTCAACCCTTTCTACGACACCTCGTCTCCCCATTTGATCAAGTTTGTCCTTTACAGCAGCTCTGATGGCTGGAGGTACTGGTCTCAATTTTTGCACTACAGGAATGGCATTGGACTTCATGCGATTTTTGTGCATAAAGCCTTTCAAATTGCCTAATCACTCTTGGAACACTGTGAGTTGAGTAATCAATTCTGGGGATTTATTGTAATCTACAGCATAAACTGCTTCTTCAACATTTGGGTCAAGTTTGATCTTGAGTCTCTTCTGCTGTGACCAACTAAGAAGTGGATGTGTGCCTTTGCTGGAAATATAAATCTTCCCTTTTGCTGATCTATTCTTAAATCGCATAACAGATGAAAACCAACCTTGCAAGTCAATGCGTTTGCCTCCATAGGCTACTGGTCTAAAATCCACTTTATTGACTGTGATTCCTTTCCCATTTTTGCTTCAAAAATGACCCTGGGCAGTACGTTATACTTGGCCCCAGAGTCAATAACCATTTCCATTTTCATACCACCGATAGCTATGGTTCACATGGGTTTCTCCACATCACCATCCTCTTCCTCCGCATTGTCTATTTCATCGTTGATGACACGTGCATTCTTCTAGCTCTTCACACAGTTCATACATACAATCAATGTTCTTAGTTTTGGTCTTGCAACAGTTAGTTTACTTTTCAACCGTAAAGCTTCACAGAGAGCCAATGGAAAAACGGAGTAGTTTGTTGAAAAATGTTATAATATTTATTGTCCAATTATTAATGGAGAAGCTGGACAACCCGATTTATTAGGTCATTGTCAAGAGGAAGTCATTAGAATGGTCATGAGGAATAGGATATGCCAATAGGGCTAAGCATTGTAAAGAATACCATATGGCACAGCGGCCACTGTCCAATCAGTGAATGTAAATTTACATGTATCTCAAAACAAAGCTATGAAACATGATGTCACTCCTTTCCATAAAAGCCACCATTTATTGATGAAATGTTGAATGATTTTTGAATTATTCACGGTTAAGGCTGCATGTAATAAACTTTTGTTTTTCTTACTTCTCGTGCACTTTTATTGGCTCTTTGGATTGTTTTTGTACAACTGAGGTTTTTGGCCTGCCGTACATTTGGCAACCCGCCACACGATTGCAGGCCCATCTGAGGGGCTAGTAGCTCCTCTGATGCATTTTTGTGGCAAGCTGTGCCTGCCTGCAGAGAGCAGAAACTGTGCACACCATAAGAAGGCCCACAAGTGCTAGCGTTATCCAGAGGCTTGCCTGATCACTGGAGGCTTTGGTTCCACCCCCAGGTGTACATGCTCTTTGAGGGGGAGAGATGGCATTAGTGGTCCTCAGAAGAACATACAAAACGAGAGTGCACCTGATGGAAGAACAACAAATGGGAGAGTGAGCATTGGGAGGAGTGAGGAGTGTGAGAGAGAGTGAACCACATTTTATTTTACAATTTTGAGTAGATACAGAGAAAAGGGCCCATACAGAGGGAAGCAGTGACATCACAGTAGTATCGAAAAAAGAGATATTGAAGTGTATTGTCCCTCGACAGAGGAGGGAGTGCAGTGCTGTTACAAAGAAAAGAGAAGTCCTTTAGTGGAGAGGACTGTATCCCTCGCTCCTAAAGGAAAGGGGGAGAGGAGGCAGAATAAACTATGTGTACTTAAGTGGTAATTTGGGATGCTTTGTTGTATGAATTGTGTTAGAAGGATGTTGTTTGATTTAAGAAGAGAATAATTTGGTGTGTGAGTGTGTGAAGATTGGGGGAAGAGTTTAGGTTGGAGAATATATTGTGATACAGGGATTTTGTTGGGGGTTGTCGTGCGGGACGCACTGTGATTTTGCGTTTCCCTTTGTGTCTTTTTGTGTTAAACAGGGGTGCACCATAAGGAGGGGCCTTTGTAGACTTTTGTTGGCAGCTATTCAGAAGATAGAAGAGGGTGATGAGGAGAAGGAAAAGCCGAGGACCATGGCCAATGATGGGGTAGCCTGGGATAAAGGTGTACCAATATTTGATCATATGATATGCAGGGATCTTGCTGTAGAGGTACACCCAGACTTGGACAAAATAGTGGGCAACAAAGCGAAAGAATGGTGTGAGATGCAAGCACATATAGTGCATTCTTGTAAGCAGAAGCATGAGAAACAAAGGGAGAAAAAGAACAAGCGCAGCGAGCAAAAGCAAAGTTGGTTAGTAAGCATCGAAGGTGCAGTAGTTACTAATGCCACAGATGGGTGACATGAACAAGAGCCACCACAAGGATGGGCATGAGGCTGAGGGGATGGCAGACGGGACATGGGATGGGTCCAGGGAGCAAGAAGTAACTTCAAAAGATGATGATGAGTGGGGTTTGGAGGATTAAGACCATGATTTGGAGGGCCTTGTTGGTCATGTGGGAAAGTGGGACACATGGCACAAGATTTCCGAAGTAGTTATCGCATGCATTATCATCCAGGTACACCCCCCCAGATCAGTATTCTGCCTATGTTCCACCAAACAAGGTGTCAACATATGCTGCACATGCCCCAGGTCCCGAAGCAGTACTCAGACCTATGTCCTCTCCACGGACTGTACTGTCACAAAATTCAGGCCCAACACAGGTAATGGCCCCCACACAGGTACAGCCCATACAATATCCAATCCCAAATGTTATGCAAAATGTCACACAGCAAGAGCCTTCCCAAGCTACCTAAATGCCATTGGAACATAATGCATTGCCGAGAGGGACAGTGACACATTACACAGGAGCAACTGTCCTGGAGGCAACCCTTTTGCGCTCTCAGGGACAAATATGTACTTACATTGGGACAGCCCACAGCAGGCTCTGATTTACCCAGTCCTACCATTTACCCGGGGCCAAGAACAGGAACCCATGGTGCAAGTGAATATAGGTGACAGAGTGTTCACCTACATGGAAGAAACATGGGACACTATGTCCTGGATAAGGGAATGGAGGTTTCCTTTAACCAACAGAAGCATGGACAGG
Organism: Ambystoma mexicanum; assembly: GCF_040938575.1. Lineage (NCBI taxonomy): Eukaryota > Metazoa > Chordata > Amphibia > Caudata > Ambystomatidae > Ambystoma > Ambystoma mexicanum. Next base: position 529,146,551 of record NC_090925.1, read on the forward strand.
CAGGGATTCTTTGGGTCTATTACCACACACCCATTCACAGAGGATCTACCTATTACCATAGAGACATAAGAAGTATTAGCACCATTATTCTACAGCACAGTGACACCCATAAACATATTGGGAAGATACCTCTTGAGGAAATTGAATGTGACTCTCATTTACAGAAAAAAGACGCAGTTTGAGTGTTACCCATGCATGACCAAATGTTCATGCATGCAGTGAATGTCCTGATAGGATGGCTTCCTGTGTTGCAAAACATGATATTCTGTCTGCCTGCAGAAATTGTTTTCAGACCAGCAGTCCGACAAGAAAAAGCACCAGAAAAGAAGAATCATTTTAACAGGCACAGATGAAAAGGTGTGAGAAACCTGAGGGCGTCCTCTCATCTACTCCACTTGGGTCCCCTTCTCAGATGGCCATGGAAAGAACATTGCTCTTGGATCCTGACCTTGGGGGTGGAGAAGCGAGAGAGGATTACCTGGTTGGAGGGTCTTTGGGGATTGGGGAAAGGACGATCCTTAGGGAGACACAATATTTCCCCTTCCGATTCAATTTTGAACCCATAGTCCCAAAAAACCTTTGTAGGATGTTGTTACCCAATTTCAATTGGTCAGGGTAGCATCAGGATGATAAGTCTCGAAGACGCAGAACGAGAGTGGAAGGTAATGGGGTACACCCAGGCAACTAGTCTATTCATGGGGAGCCCCAGGGTTTAGCAAAAACAAACCAGTCTTCCCTGGATTCATAACTCAAAAAAACATACATAGGACCAGTTGTACTAATAGCCTTCCTTTTTGCAAAGTTGCCTATATGTGTAAATGCTGAATGAAATGTTAAATTACATGTCATAAGTGAATTATTGTTGGTTGAGAACCTTGTATTAACTTTTGATAAAAAACAACAAATGTAACTTTTGATACATATTCTTTTAGTATAAAAACTTTTTTCATGTATGATTGTAATAAATAATGCTTAATAAGACAAGCAGGTCCAGAGAGATTATTTAATTACTAATCTCCCAGTGGGAAGCTTACTCCTCTGTAAGTATGTACTCTGCAAAAAGGAAGGCTATTAGTACAACCATCCCATTGTATGTTTTTTTTTAGTTTCGTACACCCAGGCGAATGGTTTTCCCCTTTCCCTATTGACGACAAACCTAACCTTTCCCCCGACCTGTATGGATCATTGTAAGCCACCCCCCATTTTCCCTCATGTAACATTTGACAGTACTGGGACAAGGAACAGGCAACTAGGAGTGATGAACACTATAGCAGTTCACCACTTTAGTACTGGGAGGAGGAAGATTCCTGTAGAGAGTTGTTAAGGTCAGGCATGTCCCCAGAAACATGGCCGGGAAAGCCTAATTGAAGCACACCTGCAACCTGTTAAAAGGTTGCAGGTGTTTAAAATGAGAGAGAGAAAGCACCACAGAGAGTAGCAGCAGGGAGGCCTGTGTGATCAGCATGGAACCTTGTTGAAGGAGAGGCGAGCCGTTGGAGGGAACTGCTGTGGATCGGTCCGCAGTGTTCAGCACACAAAGATGCTGGTGACTGCCAAGAGAGGTGGTCAAGGAAGCGTGGCAATCGAGCTGGGGCTTCATGAACCGGACTGAAGACATGGAAGAGAACCATGTGGAGAGGCGGTCCCTTTCTTTCCCTTTCATCAGAAGTGCTTGTTCCACTGTGCCAATGAGCTGAGTGTCTGAGGGGCAGAGGTTAGACCCCTGCTAGCAGAAGCATAGGTCTGTGTGCTCCGCTCTGCTGAGAGAGCTATTGAAGAGACTAGTGAGTTTCTATCAGATGAGAAAACCATCTGGCAAATGATTGAACATTTCAATTGTTACAGAATACTTTGTATCGGAGTGGTCGCGTGGCTCAGAAGAGAGCATTTTCGAAGGTCTTTCGGTTTGAAGTCAGTCCTATTGTTAAAAGTTGAAGCGCAAGGAATACTTTGTATCGGAGTGCTTGCTTATCTTAAGAAGAACATTTTCGAAAATGTCTCAGAGTACTGGATATTTCAATTAAAGTGAAACAAACGAATATTAAACAGCGGGCTGAATGAAACTGAACCTTAAGCCAAGTCGATGGGCCTCATTACGACCCTGGCGGTAAGGGGTTTACGCCAGCGTTAGCTGCGCCGACCCCTTACCGCCAATTACGAGGTCCCTTAGCGCCATGGAGGTTTTAACACCCGCTTTTAGCGGGTGTTAAAATCCATGGCGCTAAGGGACCATGGAGTTAATTACGCCACCGTAATTTACGGTGGCGTAATTAACGCCTTCCCCACTCCCATTATGCCCTATGGGGCAAAAATGGGAATGGGGAAGGGTAAATGGGGATTGGGGACTTACCGCCCCGCCAAGGTCGGAATGGGGCGGTAAGTCCGCCAACCACCATGGCGTAAACGTAGTTTACGCCATGGTGGTAAAGTGACGGCCCAGGCGGTAACTTACCGCCTGGGTCGTAATGAGGCCCAATGCCTATTGAATACCAAACTGAATAAAAACGTAGCAATTAAGTAAAACTATTGCATAATGAATTCTGAAGTGAAAGTAACTTTAGAATTAAACAAAATTACTGCATGCTGAATTTCGAAGTGAATGGAACTTTACAAATTAAGCAAAAAGCATGAAGCAACTACCAAAAGCCAACAGTTGTGGCGCCCAATGGTTACTATACCTAACCGAATGTGAATTGACACTAGTAAATGGAAGACCATCTGGGGACTGCCCCGGCACTCCACATGGTAAAGGGGTAACAAAAAATCTACACTGGACTACTTTAGTGGTAACAATCCCCTGCTTGAAATGGTGCACACTATGAACGTTACCCCAAACAAACATAGTGATCATGCCACACTATCCCTTGAATTAAATCTGGTGGAAGTTGAAACCAGCACACAAGTTTGTGGATGATAAAATGTAAACACAGCAGGAACCACCTTAGATGGACACGCACCTAAATTGACAAACTGTGTACTTTGACCATTCCCTTTGGAAGTTTTGATTGGCGAATGTTAAAGGGCTTGAAAGAATACAAGATTGAAACTTGGCTGAGTGATATTGCACATACATTGGCTAGGAGTGATTTTGTACTGGCCGTATTCATTGGGGTGAGAAAGCAACAGAACTTTGATCTTGAGATTCAGAATGCTAAACGTTGTAAGAGGAGGGCTATCAGAAAGATCAAAGGCAAGCCTAAAGGTAGTGAGCATCTTAAAACAGCTGCTATTTAAATAGTAACCATCACAAAAAAACTATAGACATTGGGTAAAAATGCATAAAACTAGCAATACTAGAAAATCCTTGGAAACAGGTTTGCATATTTTTCTGAAAAGGGATTATCGTAAGAAATGGATATGCTGGCGCCAGCCAAGGATATAATAGATAAAACGTTATCATCCAGGGGCACCTCTGGCATGCATATGTGATTAAGCAATGTCTAACCCATACCTCTACTGTTGTGCACAGAGACCCAAATTAACCTTTTGTTTTACCATTGATTTGGACGGGGATCCAAGAGGCAATTGTTAAACTGAAAGTGTTGAGATCCCCTGGCCCGAGCGACCTCATATATGAGATTCTAAAGGCTGATCCAGGAAACTGGGCACAGCTTCTGTTAACACTGTTTGCCTGAGTATGCAGGAGGAAGATGAAGGGGCCAAAGAGGTGGCAGAAGGAGTAGCAGAAGAAGGGAGGAAGTTGATAACATGCAGGAAACGCCTATCAAAAAAGGAGTTGGGCTGAGGGCCCTGAACCAATGATGTGCCATTCAGATAGACATTAATGATGGTCTTGGAGGGGTGGAAGGGGCCCAGCAGGACCTCCCACCTAGTGCCACCATTAATGGGAGAGGGGGAGAAAGGAGAGACAACAGAGACCATATGAAGGGTGCATAGGTTTGGAGAGGGGATAACAAAGAGGATGTAAGTGGGAGTCTGGCTGGAGGAAGCACTGCTGTAGGTATGAGCGACATACCTTAGAGACCAGGATCTCCCTCTTGAACTTCTTCCTTCCAGACTTAGTGAGAGGGATAGGATAAGAGATAGAGTAGCAGTTAGAGAAGATGGGAGAGACAGAGAGTACCATAGGAGGTGCGATAAAGGTAGATGGAGGAGAAGGCATGAGAGAAGAAAGACGCACAGCCCTGTGGCACACAACTCGTAGGTGGTCACAACAAAGGAAGACACAGGAGGGGAACAAGCAACTCCCAACAATTAATGTCACACTCTGGATCTCGGTGGGAGCCTAGAGAGAACCAGCAACAATGCCAAAGTTACTGGAATGCAAAAACACCCAGATTCGACTTTCCTAGAAGGGAAAAATGCTAAGTTGTTTTTGAACGCAGCACAATACAACACATCAAGATTTGACTTACCTGATCAGTTGCAGCAGGTCAACAGCTACAGGCTACATGCTACCGGCAGACACCACAGACACCATTGAAGCTGTCCTTGGCCTCTGGTCCTTGGCCGAGGGGGCTGCCACTGCAGGGGTTGCCTTGAGTGACCAATTTAAAGGGCCTGCCAACCAATGGGAGCACGGTGGGAGGAGGGAGGGGGATGTCCTTCAACAGTACACTCAGGTCTGTCAAGATGGAGAAGGAGATGGTACAGGAAGTCAGAAGAGTCCCTAGTTAAACATGCAGCACTATTATCTAGACTAATAGATGCATTGAAATGTCCCCACATGCAGCGATTGTGAAGTGCGCAGTGCACACCAGAGGAACAGATCCAATTTCACGTGGTAACGCAGCTGTGGACTGAGCCACAAAACAGGCACTTCATATGACCTTTCCAATGGAAAATAAAATGCCTGTTATAGCAACAAGAGCAATTATCAGAATTGTACAAATCAATGTCCATTGCATACATTATAGAGTTGCAGGAAAGAGCGTCACATCAAGAGAAAGCATTATGGGTGCAGCAAGGGTCACATTATCACCCACCAATATGGTATGGACACAGGACATTACAGGTAAAGTAGTGATGCCTTTGGAATTGTTAAACATTGCCCTGGAGCAGCTTCACTACACAACACATGCACCCAAGTATCATAGTGCTGCTGATGTCAGGGAAGTCTGCTTCATTCTGAACCTAGTCGAGCATGTGGACAAATATGTGGCCAATTCCACAGTGTGTCACATGTTCAATCCTGGTCACATATTGAAAACCATTAAAAAGCGACATCGCCCCGTCCTTCGGGGTCCTTCAATGAACTCCATGCTGACTTAATTGACATTGTTAACAGGTGCAGTAACTTTTGTTACATGGTTGTAATTGTATGCCCATTTTCCCAATGGATTGAGGCTCGTCCATGTGTACATGCCGATGCAAAATAGGCAGCCACATTTTTGATCAGGGAGGTATTTTCAAGGTGGGGAGTATGTGATGTACTGTGGTCCGACAACGACCCTCATTTTGCAAGTGAGCTCTTCAGCAAGATCACCAAATCATTGGGAATCAAACAAAAGCTTTGCATAGTGTACCATCCACAAGCCAATGGAATAGTGGAAAGATTAAATTGTCTGCTGAAAAACAAGCTAGCTAAAATACCTAACAAAGTAAAGAGGAGTTGCCTATTTTTCCTGCCCTTCACATTGTTCAGTTTGCAACCATTCAAGCAAGGACCACCACTTGTCACTGCATGAGGTGGCGATGGGTTGGAGGATGCATAGGCCAGTTGCCCCAACGTGAACAATGACAGACGCTCACAGGAGTGCAGAGATCATGGAAAAGAATTGTATGCATACCTTAGGGACATATTGACATGTGCCAAGCTTATATCTCAACAGGTAATCTCCAAATTGTACCAACAGGCCACACAGAGCACAAGCAGCAGCGAGATATCACAACCTGTAGAGATCCACCCTGAGAAAAGAGTCTACAGGAGAAAGCACAACAGAACGTGGAAGCAGCCGAAATTCACAGTCCCCATGAGGTGATATACACCACACCCACTGCAGCGAAGATGAAAGACAGACACCTGGGTTCACCTGGTGGATTTTCGAAGGCACACCAGCACAACAAAAGAGCCTCAGCAAGGAGAAGACACAGGAGAAAGCACCATTAACCAACGTTCAGTAGAATAGAGAATGTCAAAACATGTATGAAGTCAGTGAGCCCTTTTGGGCAAACGGGAGTAGGGTGGTCAGCACACATCTCTGAGGCACAAGCAGAACATAGAAGAAGGAAGACATTGTACAAAGGGATATGTTGTTTATTTGTTTCTCTTCTTTGTGCAAATGTTATGATGAAAATAATGAATTTAGGGATTAGAAGTAGGAGAAATAATGGAACTGAAGCAGGGGTGGAATGGGAACCAAAAGAGGTCTTGGAAATAATTTTAAAAGTGGCCCCATATTACACTTTTTCAGCAAGCCAAAGCCTTTTCATATGAGAAAATGTTGAAATAAAATAGGTTAGTGCACAAAAGAGGCCCAGGGGGCACAAACCTACCAGGAAATCTCCAGAGTTACCTGTAGGCCAGTCCACCCCTGAACTGAAGTAGTGAATGTAGTAGCAATTAGAAATAACCTCAGACATAAAAGAAAAATTCAAATAGAAGCAAGTATAAATACCAATGTCATAGATGAACACCATTCAGAAGGAACAAATATCTGGTACAACACAATGAAAGAGATAGACCAGACCCAGTACAATGAATCATGTTATGTATGTGGGTTAATACTGCATGCAGTTGGCAACCCAATTTCTCAAACCTAAGCAAGTGTCAACGTTAGAGGCACAATGTTTAGTACACCTAGTACTCTAAAAGCTACAAGGACAGTTTCAGGGACACACAGTGCAGGCAAAATTGAAAAAAAAGCTGAATGTGTAGGGAAAAACGGACAAGATTGCACACTATGTGCTATCAGACCACAAATGTACATTGATGGTGTACCCTACTGGAATAAAAAGTGGGTGAGGAGGCAAGCAGTGTTCAAAACAAAGGGATTGGTGGGGTACACAGAAGATGTAATAATAAATGCTGATGAAAAGTGCAGGAATATGAGAGCTGCATATGTTAGTATATTGACATGGTTCCAGCAACATGATCAACCTGTTAAGGCACATAAACTAACTTGATCTTCATTTTGTTTCAGGGGCAAAGGAAGAGTATGTGCTCCTCATCCGCAGAAAAAACACCTTCGAATCCCAAATGCACAAAGCCAGGCCCCTCACGTGCCCCCAGTAATGCAAGAGAAGAAAAGCCCACAGACATTACACCATAGAAAGACATCAAACTACTTTAGAAAAGAAGCAGATGATGCCCTGGAGTAGATACCCACGGAATACAGGTTGTTCTCAGACACTGAAATAATTTTTACATCTTGCCTAACCCCTGGAGTTCAAACAGCTACAAATGATAGGTGGCTCCAAGTTGTCAGATGTAATGTGGTCCAGTTGACGAATGCCCCAGAGCACAGCCTCAATGCCGTGTGGGAAGAGTTAAGAGCCCTGCGGTTAAAGACAATACAAAATCATATGGTATTAGACCTCCTCACAGCCATGGAGAGAAGGGTCTGTCAGAAGATTGGGGCAACATGTTGCACCAACAGGTCTCCAAATGACACAAACAATGGCTCATTAATATAGCCATCAAGGATCTCGATAATTTGCAGACAGGAATGGAGGCACACTATCTTTACTTTCACACACACTTGATTTTAGAGCTGGGTATCTCCTCGCTCTCTATTCAGACCTGCCATTGAGAGAAGTTATTTCTGGGCTTATTAGCCCTGGTGTCTCTGACTGTGGTAGATGCTTGATAAAGGCAGACAGACTGAAGTTGTGGGGTTTTGTTTCCTAATTTAATTAATTGGTTTTGTTTTATTTCCCTTTGACATGCTTTTGCATTTTGGCGGGTGACTGGACACCTTGTTTTGTAACAGTCATATGTACATGCATACTTTTCATTATTTGCATTGTGTTTAACTGTTTTGTTCTTTCTAGTTGATTTATTTACTTTGTTTTCCTTGTAACCACTTCTCGTGGTCGCAAGTGTGCCTGGTCTTGGGGGAGACTGGTGTCTTGCACCATCAAAACTCCCATGCTATCTTTGCTTTCACACACACACACACACACACACACTACTGAGTATATTCTCGCTGTATATTCAGACCTGCCATTAGTCGGGTAGCTCCTTTAAAAATTCACGGTGGGAGTGCAGCAACCGAGCACAGCACCAGGTCAGACAAAAGTCTGCCCTGTCAGTGCTAATTCATACAAAGTCAGAGCTTTGGATGGCCCCAATAACAGCTAAGGCAGTTTCAAGGGTGGCTCTATTATCCCTGGGGCCTACGAACACCGTTTTTCCAGCGGGCTGGGGAAACACTGCTGTTTCTGTCCAGGCCAGGCCATTACCCTGAGTTTGATTGATCAACGCTTGCTTGTTAGTGGCCCATCCATTTAAAATGTTTACATTTATTCAAAGTCATGAGCCTTACTTGATATGTAAAATGGAAAATTGGCTCTCTGTTTCTTCGGACCCAGACTTAGTCCACATCATCTGTTGAGGGTACACTGTTATTCATTTAGATTGTTATTCAATACATACTGGGGGAGGCGTCGCTCTTATTTTTAAAGACTGCTACAATTGCAGTAGTCTACCTTTCAGAGTGGATGTTAAGATGGAGGCTATGCTAGAGAAAATTGTAATGAATCCCTCGGTTGGTTTACATTTTCTTATTGTTTTCTGCCCCCCTTCCTCTAGTCCTTCTATTCTTGAAAAATCTTTCTGTGGTGCTATAGCAGAGCTAGTTTTACAATATGAAAATGTGTGTGTTTTAGGGGATTTTAATCTCTGGGCAGATGCTACTACAAAATAAACTGTGATCACTTTCTTAGCAGGTATGCATAGCCTGACATTGCAACAACAAGTGGTGGGGCCCACACACGCTAAGGGGCATACTCGTGACCTTGTTTTTTGTCCATGCAATTAGTGCGTGTCTTCCCCAGTCATTCTCTGACCTGGATGTTTTCCAGAGAAACTGGAGGTCGGTTGAGCCACCTTTACTGGCCTCTCAGGTTGTTTCCAGTGATCAGACATCTACAGATGACCCTTCTCCGGTACCTTCACCCATTTCCCAGCTGGTTTCAGCCTGTGCTCTATCGGCTGATCAGTTAGCACCATTTCAATGGATTAAGAAGCCACTTCGTCATTTCGCTCCACTGAAATACTGTCTTTCCACCTAGTAGTTTGTCATGTGGAATGTAAATGGCAGACTGCTTATGATGGACTTTTAAAAGATGAATTCAAGAAGCAGATTGCCTTATATCATAAGGCCCTTAAAATTTCTATACATGCTCATTTTACCGCTACGATTCAGTCTGCAGTGAGTGTGCCTAAGAAGCTCTTTCAAACAAAGAGCTTGTGAATCCCGGAACAGTTTCCATCGGCCTGAGGTCACAGGTGCTGTGCAATAATTTGGTTATTTTCTTTATAAATAAAGTTGAGGCAATTAGGGCAAGTATTGCCAATGCCCCTGGTAGTGCCTTAAAGCCAGTCAATGTGATTGAATGCCCCAGAAGGACCTGACCTATCAGGCTTTTACTTCATTTCAGTGCACCAACTGTTCTGAGATCACTCGGATTGCCACCCTCTTAAAAACTGCTTCACCACTTGACAACATTCCTTTACACTTGTTTAAGCCAAAATCTCAGGTGTGTGTGATATTATAGTTGAGTCAATTAACCCCTTGTTGGCCTTGGGCCAAATTCCCACACTTTTAAAGAAAGTTCTAGTTATCCCAATATTGAAAAAGCCCTCTCTGGATGTGGTGAATTTTTCAAACTACCATCCGATCTCTTTGCTGCCTTTCTTCCTGAAAATCATGGAAACAGCGGTTACTCCTCAATTGCGTTCTTTCCTGGAAGATGAGAAAATCTTGGACCACTGTCAAATGGGTTTCTGTCCCTTAATGGGGGCGGAATCCATTCTATTTTCGGTGCTTGATGGCTTTGTTTTGATCAAGGAGCAGGGCGGTACGCCAGGTCTTATTCTGTTGGACCGGTCTGCCTCCTTTGATACTGTCGATCATGCTCTTCTCTTATCAAGGATGCTGAATTCTGGAGTCTTTGGTTCAGTCCTGTAGTGGTTCGCGCTTTCTTGTCATCTCGTTCACAACTGGTTTCTCTTGCCTCCTTTAGATCGTCTCCTAAAGATGTGCCTTGTGGGGTGCCGCATGGCTCTGTCCTCTCCCCTCTGCTTTTTTAATGTGTATTTCCAGCCATTGGCAGCCCTCATCTGCTCTTTTGGGTTCCATTTTTTCTCATGCACCGTTGATACCCACATTTCGTTGAGGTTGGTCTTGGATCAGAATGGTACTGCTTCCCAGCTCAGAGCCAATTTGATTAAGCTTAATGGCGAGAAGACAGAGATTCTGATTATTGGCCTGTCACCTCAGAGAGTTGTACCTCTGACTTCTGGCCATTATCACTGTGCTCTCTTCCCATCCCAGCAAAGATGGTTCAAAACCCGAGTGTAAAAATCTCAGCCACATTGAATATGGAAACCCGGATTAATGCCAGTTGTGGTTTGGGCTTCCTCAAATTTAAGCAACTCAGGAAAGTCCTTCCTTTTTTCTCATCGATCTTCACGTGCAGGTGTTAGCAGCTTGTCTGAATGGTATCCTCGACTATTGTCATGTGACTCTCCTTTCTCAATCAGAGTATTTACTGCATTGCGTACAGGTGCTGCAGAACTCAGCTGTTCTCTGGGTTCAGGGTATTCCTTTTGGTCTTCTTGTCCCCACAGCATGGCAGGAGCTACACTGGCTGCCCGTACTAGCTCATATCCATTTCAAGACCTTATGTATTATTCATCGGGCAATGAATGAACAGTGGTGTTTAACCCTGCAGGAAAAGTTTCAGCTATACCGTTCAGGGCGTGTACTCTGCTCCACAGGTGCAGTACTTTTTAAGATACATGCCTATCATCCGGAGAGGGTGGGAGGCAGGCCTTCTCCATATCTGGCCTTAAACTCTGGAATGCACTCCACTCATAGACCTGTTGCTAACAAGACATTGGTCTGTTTAAGCATTGTCTTAAGACGCATCTCTTCACATGTGTTCTTCTCTTTGGTGCATTTTGATAGCGCCATGATGCCTTTGGTGACAGTGTGCTCAATAAATGACCTGATTGATTGATTGATTGATTGAGGCAGAAGGAAGAATCAGAAAGGAATCAGACTGGTTGGGTGAAATATTTTTCTGTATTCCAAACTGGCTAGCAAATATATGTAAAATACTTCTCCCATTCTTGCCCGCCTAATTTTGATTTGGTGCCTGTATCAAGTAATAATGGTTTGTTTGTGTCCCAAGGAAACAAAGCAAGATTGCTTGCAGTAAAAACTGAAAATGCCAATTCTCTTTGCAAAGATGAAGACACCCAGACAGACAAGGTACACATAAAAGCAAAACCAGAGATGGTATGAATTGAGCACCCAATAGGCCCACCAGGAACCCTTTGGTCACCACGCCCAGATCCAGAAAATTACCTCAAATGCTACGTAGATCCCACAGCAGATGGAGATTGTAGCTTACTAGGATGTAGCGCATGGGATTATGTAAAGGGGCAGGACATTTGAGAATTGTAAGGAAGATTTGAGTCCCCAAAGATATGAGTGATTGGGCATGAGAACAAGAATAAAGATTGCCCAAGCGCTCAGCGCAGGAAGTCTTGATTCTATTAAAGACATGGAGGTGAGCATTATGCTTATCTTCTTTATTACTGCTAACCAACAGCCTTTCAAAACTTTGACTTTTTTATTTTTTTTATTTTACAAGTTAGTTGTGTGTAACTGGCTTAAAACAAAGAAGAAAAAGCATAGTAAACAAACAACTTTTGAAGAAAGGTGTATCCATACTACAACCCCCATAAGTCTTAGGAGCTGGGTAGTCCATATCCTCATTCCTGATAGCCAATGAGGGTTCCCCTGCTGCTATAAACCCCAGCTGTCCTAGGTCCTTTCCTCTTCTTTTTCTGGAGCTGCTTAAATGATGCAACAGTCTAATTAGACAGTCTTAAGTAACTTGAGTGGTCCTAACATGTTCGCTGTCCTGCACTCCTTTATCTCACTCGACTTCCTCGCCGATACTTTCCCTGCTGCTCTCTTAGTCCATTACTCTCGAGAACTCTTTTGCTCATCTCCTATGCAAGAAAGGGATTGAAGATGTTAGGGAGGGGAATTCTCTCATATCTATGCTCATAATACATTACATACTGTACATTATGAAATTTAGAGACAATTCCTTGTGGGTGGGATAATGCTCGCCTCCGTGTCTTTAATAGAATCAAGACTTCCTGCGCTGAACGCTTGGGCAATCTTTATTCTATGACAAGACCGGAGACGAGCATTGTGCTTGTTCAAAGCTTTGTAACTACCGCTGATGTCAAGTTCGAGACTGGTTTGAAATAGAATGTTCTGAAGACAGAGTCGCTGGACCAATCAGCTGCCTTCATGATCTCCTGCTGTGGAACTCTGACTGCAAAAGCTCCGGAAGCCATTGCTCCTCTGGTTGAATGAGCTCCAAATACAAAAGTGTCTATTCCTGCTATCTCCATCACTTCTTTCACCCATCTCGCTATTGTGGCAACAGCCACTGCTTTAAATGGTTTTCTGAGCGCAATTAACAATTGAGTTACACTCTGCGGTCTTATCGGTGCTGTAGTCTCCTCGTAGCACTTAATGCATTGTGCTACACAAAGTTTACAGTTGTCCTGGAAATAGGGGTATGTTATGATTAGAAACTTTGTCTTGGTGCGCTGCACAATATTAAACGCTACTCCTTCTGGATAAAAGATCTTTCTGTCTACTTCTAGCGCTTTAACATCCGAGATGATACTAGGCAGAGTAGTGTACCTAATTTCCCTGAAAGCTGCTTCTCAGACAATAGCTTGTTTCTTGGCCACTGCTCAAACAAGTTCAGAATCTTGTTAATGTTCCAAAGGGATGAGTACTTAGGAAGGGGGGTCTGCTTACTTTGACCCCTTTAATAAGCCTTATTACTATTACTGCCGGGTGATCTCCTATTGGGAGTCCATCTATCAGTTCGTGCCCGGCTGAGATTGCTGACCTATAAACTCCTACCATTCTAAAAGCCTTGCCCGAAGTAGTTAGGGATGCTAGGAAGTTAATACCTGAACTATAGGAGCAGAAATGGGAGAAATACTCCTCCCCCTGCACCATATTTTTCCAGGCTTGCCAAGCGGAATTGTAGCTCCGCACTGTGGAAGGGGCCCATGAAACCTTGATAAACTCTGCAGCTTCTGCTGAAAGTCCTGGCAGACACCATCTTCACCTGAAATTCTGCATGCCAAGAGGGTTAGTGTCTGATCCTGAATCAGAGGATATGTGGCACCTAACGGATCGAATAGGAGATCCGCCCTGTGAGAAATCTTCTGGGGGAAATCCATCGAAAGTTCCATCAGAACAGGAAACCACGCTTGCGATTTCCATATCGGCATCACAATGACCAAATTCGCCTTGTCCTTGTGCACTTTTGCTAGTGCCCTCGCCAACACCATGAAGGGGGGAAAGGCATAATGGGTGTGATCTCCCCAGGGGTGCAGAAATGCTTCCGTCCCCGCTGCTTCCAGGTCCAGTCTCCAACTGAAGTATCTCGGGAGTTGGGCATTCAGCCTTGAGGCAAACGGGTCCGTATGCAAAGGACCCCACTTCTGCTCTAACTTCTCAAAGACTGATTTGTGTAGCTTCCAGTCGCTTGAGTCTGTTAAGTTTCGGGAGTTCCAGCCTGCTACTGTATTCTTCACTCCCGGAAGATATTCTGCTGTGATGGTTATTCTTTTCTCTGGGCAGAAGTGTCAGAAATCCTTCACCAGCTCTGCTAGCATCTTGGATTTCGTGCTTCCTAGCTTGTTGATATACCTTACTGCAGATATATTGTCCATCCGAAGGAGTATGCAGCATTGTGCTCTGTCCTTGGTAAAAGCTTTGACTGCAAAGGACCCTGCAAGGAGCTCTAAGCAATTTATGTGAAGTGCTAGCTCTTCCTGGGACCATTTTCCTCCTGTCTCCGAATGCCCGCATCTGGCGCCCCAACCTGATCTGCTGGCATCCGATTCTGTGGTAAGATCTGGAACCTTTCCGAATATGGCTCGGCCCTTCCACGCCTCCATGTTGTGTAGCCACCAGCAAAGCTCTGTTTTGATATCCTCGTCTAGTGGAACTTGGTAATGATATCTCCATCCTCTCTGGAGATACTTGATCTTGAGCCTCTGAAGAGCTCGATAATGTAGCGGCCTGGGGAATATCACCTGGATAGAAGCTGCGAGGAGTCCCACTATCCTGGCTATATTCCAAAGCGATATATCCGGTATCTTCAGGGCTGTCCTCAAGTTCCTCTTTATGGACTGTATCTTGGCCGCTGGTAATTCTAGAGTGGCTTTGCTTGTATCTACTGTGAAACCCAGAAGCTCTAGCCTTCTGCATGGCGTCAATACTGACTTCTCTGAACTGATTAGAAATCCTAGTCCTTTGATCAATGATGCTGCCCATTGCACTTGCTTCTGCAGCCTCATCTTGTCCTCTGCCATCAAAAGGATGTTGTCCAAATAGATGATCATCCGGATTCCCTGCTCTCGTAGTGCAGTCGCCAGGGGCCTTAATAGTTTGGTGAAGGCCCAAGGAGCTGATGCTGGACCGAATGGTAGGGTTTTGAACTGCCATATCTCCTCTTTCCATACAAATCTTAAATATGTGCAAAATTGCGGTGCTATGAGCACTGTCAGGTAAGCGTCCTTCAAGTCTAGACGCGCTAGCGAATCATTCTTTCTGAGCAGATCCGCTAGTAGATGGCTAACCCTCCATCTTGAAATGCCTGTATATTAGCCAACTGTTTAGTTCCTTTAGATTGATGACTGGTTGAACGTTGCCCTTCCGTTGGACTAGAAACATGTTGCTTAGGAAACCTTCTGTGTGTGGTTGCGCTCTCTATGGCCTGGTGCTTGCGCCAGCGCTTGAATCTCTGCCTCTAACAGTATAACCTCTGCTTGTGAGGTATGCATGCACGGAGGGGGGTTCTGCTGCATTGGAGTCTCTTCAAACTCTAGATGGAAACCCTGCGCTGTCTGTAGGACACACGCGTCCACTGAAAGCTCGCGCCAATTGTGCAAGAAAAGTAAGGTTCTCCCTCCTACTGGAGGATACATTACTCTGCGCTCTCTCACCTGTAGAATTACTTTGGTGCCGACTGTATCCTCTGCCTCTTCGGCCTCTGAAACCCCTACTTCTGTTCGGAAAGAATGCGTCTTGTTGGCACGTTTCCCAATATTGGCCTCTTGGACCTTGGGGCCTTCTGTTCGAATTGAACCGGCCAGTCGAGCGGCCTCTATATCGACTGGCCCCTGCAAAAACCCTGTTTGGGAATACTTTCCTTATTGAGGCTTGCACTCTCTCTAGCGCAGTATAAGTTCCCACAAACTTATTCATCTCTTTGACGAACGTGTATCCAAAGCGCAGGCCTTGCGCCCCTTCTCCAGCCTCATAGGAGGCTAGGTCCCAAAGCTTACTGTCTATCTTTAGTAGTGTAGATCTTCGCCTCTGCGCTGAGAGCACGCTGTTCGCGTTCCCCAATAAGCAAACTGCTCTCTGAACCCATCCGGCTAAAATGAATGGGTCTATGGGTTTGCCTGTGTCCTTAGACCTCTCTACCAGATCCATGATTTTTGCGATTGTCCACATCAAGTCCAGTATCTTGTCCTGGCAAGACCTCCAGGCACGGTCCATACCTCTCCTGGTATCCTTACCTGCCTTAGTTATAAAGGTTAACATTTTTGGGTCCAGCTCCGGGGTATCAGCTTCCTTCCCGGTAAGCTCTGGTCTAGGGCATTCCGCTCTGAGACGGAATCTGGTTTCTTTCTCCAGTGGTTTTCTTATTTTCTGGGACTTATATAGTGCTACTCTGGGAGATGGGGTCCACTCCGAAGATCTAGGGTGCCCGATAGTGTCGGGCTCACACATATCAGAAATATCATCTTCTTCTAGGGTACTCTCCACTAAACTGGCTTTAGTCTCGCAGTTTGTTTTGCTCTGCGACCTTATGCTCTCTTTACCAAGACTTCTGTTGTCATCCTCCTGCTCCTCTTCCCTGTCAAACTCCTCTAAGGAAGAAAGGGCATCCCCTATGTTTTCCGGCCCTGGGGTAGGGGGTACAAGGCTGGGCACTGCGGATTTCTCTACAAAAGCATTCTTAAGTCTGCTAAATGCATCAGCTGCCTCAAGGGGCTTTTCTCTCTTCCCCAACAATAGGCCGGGGTGGGGGGTGGGGTAGAAGAGTGTTTCCTCTTCCGGACTGCTTTACACCCCAGATTAATATTTTCTTGAGGCTGAGTAGTGGAGGTCCCCTCACCTGTATCATCCTGTAAGCCAGCTCTGGTGCCCAATATGCTCTCCAGGGCTTGTAGTCTCTCCTGGAGTGGCTGTACTCCTTGAGCTACAGCTCTCACCAGAGAGTCTCCTAAAACTCTCTTGAAACTGTGAGAAAGATTAATCTCCTCCTCCTGTAGGGTCTGCTCCTGGTCACTGTACTCGCTCCATTCATCTTCACCCCTGTCACAAGCCATGTTGAGTGATATACGAGATATAAATCACTGGTGAAGACCTCTTAGTCTCCCAGTGCAACCTGATTGAGTAGCTACTGTAAGCAGGTGAAGCGTTTCAGAGGTTCGTATAAAATTCTTAATGATTTTTTTTTAATTATTTTTTTTATTCCTTCTCAGCCTCTGTTTCCCTTCTGAAACGCTGAAAAATCACAGCAAAATTGTGCGTGGGCGACTCTGAGGAGCGTAGCAGACCGCAAGCGACTGTCTTCTGTTATGGCGAAGGTTTGAAAATTCTGTTTGTGCATGCGCGAATGGTTTCAGGCAGTGCGCCACAGCCTTCTTCACCCGGGCTGCACGTGACGCGAAACCAACTCGCATACTGCTCTTATCGTCTGCCTCACATCTTCCCTTCATGACCAGAGCCTGAAGGCCAGCGAGATCGCTTGCGGCTCGGTCGGAATTACTATCTGGTAATCCTGAAACCCACGATTCGAGCGCGAAACTCTGCCTGAGGTAAACGCGCGCTTGACACTACATTAGTTACGCTGCGCTTGTCTAAAGCATTCAATAAAGCAAGATTTGTTCTGTTCAACATGCTTTATTCCTAACACTATTCAAAATGTACTTGAGTAAATAAAAGTGTATTTAGCTGCCATTAGCAGCCACAAAGAAGAGGAAAGGACCAAGGACAGCTGGGGTTTATAGCAGCAGGGGAACCCTCATTGGCTATCAGGACTGAGGCTATGGACTACCCAGCTCCTAAGACTTATGGGGGTTGTAGTATGGATAAACCTTTCTTCAAAAGTTGTTTGTTTACTATGTTTTTTCTTCTTTGTTTTAAGCCAGTTACACACAGCAAGCTTGTAAAAAAAAAGAAAAAAAAAGAAAAGTCAAAGATTTGAAAGGCTGTTGGTTAGCAGTAATAAAGAAGATAAGCATAATGCTTGCCTCCGGTCTTGTCATAGAATTGAGGGACAAGGAGTTTATGAAAGAGTTTGTTTTGGAAGGAACGAAAGGGGGAATGTTGGGATGCAAGTCCAATGCCCCAAACATGAGAAAAGTACAAAAAAATCTCTCTAACATGAAACATGAACATTTCCGAGAGCAGTCAATGATGAAATACAGATTAGACACCTAAAAGCATCTAACATTGAGAGTGCAAACTGTGCACAGTAAAGTAGGTGGTTACTAACATACAGCAGCACAGTAGAAATATGGTAAACTTACAAGTAACAGAAAGAGACACATGGCACTTCCTATAGTGGAAATATTATGTAGAAAATATACTAGACAACAGTCATAGACATAGTAGGGAACATATAGACATTATTATTGGTAAGGTAACATGATGCAGCTTGTGTCTGTGCCATTCTAAAATAAAATGCATTTTGAGAAGCAGCCCTCCACCGTAGTTAAAAAAACTAGGTATCAAACATTCACATTTCCAGTGGTCAGACACAGCTAATTCCTGCTTGCCGCAGATGCTGCAAAAAAAAGGTCAGACTCCATGAGGGAATATGTAAAAAGCTGCACACGGATTGGCTAGGAGCAGAAGGTTCAGTAGGTTCCCAAGCCTCAAACGAGTGAAACATATTGAAAATAATGTTCTTACATATCACTTAATACTAGCAATTTGAAGGTCACAGTTTAGTGAGAACGAGCTAAAGTGCTGAGATGGGCACCAGATAAAGTCGATCAGGCAGAACAAACACACTGCCCCGGCGGAAAATATCCACCCCGGATTGAAGTTACAAGTACCAAGCAAAATAGGTACTTTGACTAAGAATATAAAGAAATAAGTAAACTACTATACAGTATGATCAGTGAGTACGTGCACTCTGGTACCTTCTGAAATATGTTTGGATGGCAGCAACCCCAGTTCATATAGGTGTTACCCTGCACCTATTAACAGATATACATTCAACTCTGAGATTAACTGGACTGATTACGCTACTCCAATGCTTGTATTTAAAGGAATTTATTTCCATTAGTATGAAAAACAAAAACAATCTATGATAGAACTTACCGCTATATTCAACCTTCACAATTAGTGATATACCTGTCCAGTGTGCCCTTAAAGAACAGAATATGTTTCATCACCCCAAAATTCTTGTCCATGAATTGATATGAAACAAAATGAAACTGTAATAGTTATTTCACTAACACACTGAATTTGCTCTATTTCAGTAGAAGCAACAATATAGTCCTCACTGGTAAGACTGCGTGAACTTCCTCCTGGATGATATCGCCAGACGAGCTAAACATCGAGTTCACGATTCATCTGTCCCAAGAGATCCCATGAGACCCACTGAAAGGACCAAGTCATTCTCTAACACCCGCAAGAGATTTTGTGGGTGGAATCTTTCCAAGAGTCATTCATTACTACTTCACTTGAATCTCTGGGGAGATTTGGTAGCCTAGCAAAAGTCCTACCTCACTTCCTGATTTGCCACGGGTTAAGCTTGGCAGTTAAAGAGGGCAACAGAGCTGATCCACACTAAGAGAGAGCAGGGGAGTAGCTAAGAGGATTTTGTGTGTGTCTTTTTCATGTTTCATGCCCAAATGTATTGTTTACTGTGACCTGTGTGTGAGAAACTTTTTGAGGTTGTGTTTTAATCAGTTTCTCGTCCGTTTTCTTTTTCCACTACCAAAATATTTTTTTAGTCCATTTCCCTTTCCTTTCAACCTTCAATCCCCAAAAAGAAACACTTTTTAAAACACTTTGTGATGGATTGATTCTTTGTGTTTTGATCCCTTTTCCTTTCCACTCTCCAAAATAGAGAATTGCAGACCTGATGTGAAGCTCTCTTTAGAAGCCCCAGTGAAAACATTCCCAAAGTGAACCGATAAATGTTACCATGGAGCCATTAGATCTCTTTCGTGGCATGTCATCTTTGGATGAAGAGGCTGTGGTGGATGTTGGAGTACATGCTTAGATGCACAGCCTATTGAGATAGTGGCTGACACCTCACCCAGTTCCATTGATGATGAAGTCTCAGAGCTTAATAAAGGTGGAGAGCCACCAAGTCATGGACAGTAACAATAGGCGTATGATGTGGAAAGGGTGGAATCACAGAACAGTGGCATGCAATCATTGGTGGGGGTACTTCTAGTGATGTGGGACAGAATGTTTAGAGAGTCTGCTGACACAAGACAAGAACAAGTGGAGATGCAGGGCATAAGGTGGAATATGGGGAGGCAGAGTTGGGACATCAGAAGAAGGGGGAAAACACGGAGGCAGAGAAGGGGGGCTAGCAGGAGATTTAACACAAGGAGGCAGGGATAGGGATGCAGGAGGACAAGTAACATGAAGAGGAAGATGAAGGGCTGGAGGAAGAAGAACAGGATGAGACGGATGTGGGGAAACAGGTAGGGGGAAGGGGATGCAGGGCAGGAACGTTGGGAATATTAACAAGTGCATATGGGGCAGCAGCTGGATTATGAGGATGAATCATAAAAGGTGAGGCAGATACAGGGAAAGGGGAGGACTACTAGAGGGCGATCAAAGTAAGAAGTAGAAAAGAAGGCAGAAGATAGATCCTAGGTAGTTATAGGGAAGAAGGAGAACTTGGATAGGATGCAGAAGGAAGAGAGGCAGGAGGAGTTAAAGTCAGGGCAGAGGGGGAAAGAGGAGCAGGAGGCTGATCGAGCTAGTCTGGTGGCTCCTATCTTATTGAGGAGGTAAGTATGCACCGTGGGTCCCTTCTGAGGGTGGTAATACTTCCTTCTTTTAAGTGACAAGCAGGGACATCTGAGTGTGCAGTTGTGTGTTTTCTGATATAAGACACTGGAGTCGGGAATCCAGTTCCAGAAAACTCATTGTGCAGATATTAAGAAAATCTTTATAAAAAGGATAATTCAGATGAAAGTAATTGTGTCTGTATTTAAAAATGGGATATTGACATCTCCTTTGAGACCTTGCATAACACCATTTCATCAGACTCGAACTCCCACGCACCAGGCCCAAATGGCCTCTGAAAGTTCGTAATGAAGCAGGATCTGAATTATTGGGTGTTAATTATGCATACTCTATTTCAGAGTATTGTAGAATCCAAAATCTGCCCAGTCTCATGATATACCGATAATTGTGCCCATTTACAGAAAAGGGAATCACCTAAACCCCGTGAATTACTGACCAATCGACCTGCTGGACATAGAAAGTAATGTTTTTGTAAAATGTGTACTGAGAAGTATAGGAGATTGGATTTCAAAATCCAGTAGAATATCTAAATTTCAGACGGGGTTCAGGAGGGCAATCGGCACAGATGCAAATGGGCTGTTTATTCAGTCCCTGATCGACCAGATGAGCATTAAATATAAGGATCCCCTGTGTGTGGCAAGTGTAGACTTGTGCCTAGCTTTCGATACAATAGATGGAGAAAGGCTGTGCCTGATCCGCATAAGTGGGGTTTGCCAACGTATATCTTAGACATTTTAATCAAGATATTAGTTATCCCACGAATGCCAATGGGGAAACATTCAAGACAATAAAAACAGCAAAAGGGCTTGTTAATTTGTATTTATCAGACCTAGGTGAAGCGCTGGAAGAATCAGTATTCACGCCACCAAGGGTAGAGGGAGAATGATGTCATTGGGGGTCATTGAAACACTTGTGTATAGGCGCGTTACAAATGCCATATCATATATCAAAGCATATGCAGATGATGTACTGCTATTAGATAAAACCCCACTGGGGTGCAGAGACTCCTCAAAAAGTTTGAGGATTATGTAAAGGCAAATAGTCTTGTGGCAAATCCCTCCAAATCCAGCATCCTATGATATAATAGGAGAAAGAAAAACCCCATTAAATTCAAATGGCAAATGGGGGCATCTACACTGCAGGTACTCCAAACAGTGAAATATCTGGGTTTAACTTTAGTTGCACCTCCAAATCATGGGATTCGAAAGGAAGTTGTTTGGGCAAAGGGCAGAAATCTTATGGCCCATATTATCCATATTAGGAGGAAATATTGCAGTTTTACCATAGACCCGCTGCTCCAGTAGTATGTAACTAAAGTAGTGCCAACAGTCCTTTACGGTCAGGAAACGGAGAATGGATTCGAAAAACTGGACTTATGTAAGCTAGAGGGACTTATATGGAGAAAAGCTCTGGCACTCCCAAATCGTGTCCCAGTTTCAATATTATGTTTTGAACTGGGCTTAAATTCAATGAATTCCTAGTCTGTATGAAAAAGCAATCAATATACCATAAACTAGTTGGGAGCGCTTCAAACACTTTATACGCTTTGATGGGGAAACATGCAGGAAGGTATGGGGAGAATCTGTTTGCCCCAAAAAACTGAGGAAATAATGGCCCGGTATGAAATCTCCATCACAATCCTGTTAGAAAACACTGAAAAAGCGAAAAGGATACTCCGGACTGCGACTGGATAGACACCTGCGAAGAGAGAAGGAGATATAAGTCCTTTAGAGAAATAAGCCTAGAGGCCAGAAAATGGGGCTCTACGCTCAAATATCTGAAGCAATGTCCAGATGGTAGGTATAGAGAGACATGCATGAGAGTACGCTTTATTCTGATCCATACATGCAAGGTTTTGTTCTCCCGGGGTCTGGCAGGCAATATGACTTGTCGATACTGTGGAATTGCCATTGAATCCTTAAAGCACCTTATAATTATGTGTCCCCCACTCCAGAATCCTAGGATGGAATACTTTAGCTCTTATGTTCATGACTTAAATACTCTGAACGAGGAACCCTTCTGGAAATACCTATTAGCAGGAAGGTACACTCCACCTTTCACTAGTACTGTACAATCTTTTTAAGAAATTGGCCTGAAATGATGATGAATTATATAAGGCTCATGTGAATTGTAATAATGACGATTGATGATTTATTTCTCTTTTACTTTTGTATCTGTGTTTTAAATGGGTGTGATGAAGGAAGAAGATGAAGAAGATGACTTTTGAATGTCTAACCTTTTGTAATGATGTTTTAAATGATTTGGTTACTTTTTTGTCTGATGTATAAGGTTTGAAATAAACCATGTACAATAAAAAAAATACTACATAATAATAATAATAATAATAATAATAATAATAATAATAATAATAATAATAATAATAATAATAATAATAATAAAGGCCTGGATTACCAAACAGTGGGGACAACAGGAACATAGTCCTGTAATATCAGGGAACCCATTGCGAGAGGCCCCATCCGCCAGCTCCAGGAAGCTCAATGCAATCATTTGTCAGCAGAGTCAGACCTTACATCTGATGGCCAGCGGACTATGGGTGTCTACATTAGTCTTATGCCGGGTATGAAATGTTCAACTATCCTGGCCTGTTTAGCCTACATCCAGTGCTTTAAGTGGGATTAGAAATAGATCCAGAGAGGCCCTAGAACATGTCTAGAACATGTCTTAAAGGCCGAAGGTATCAAAGTGTTACCATGGCTGGTCCATGTCAAGCACACTCTTGATGCTCCTAGATTTGAGCAGCTTGTGGACTGACCCATTTTCAATTGTTAAAGGAGCAACCACGAAGGTGAAACAGGCATACCTAATATCAGCTGGGGAGAAGATAGAGAAATCAAGCCTGGCCCTTGGATTGCGTCCAGGGTACCTTCTGAATGAATCTGATTTTGGATTTGAATCCTACCTGCACGTGATTGCTCCTCCCTTGGCCCGGACACTTTATTTGGAATTTATAGTGGGTACCATGAGGGTGCCATCCTTCAGCAAGAAGTGGGGAGAAGCACATTGGAGTATATGCCCACTCTGCGAGAGGGCGGAGGAAACTGTGTTGCAGTATATGTGGATTTGTGATGAATTTAGAGTTTTGAGAAGTGTTTACCTGAACACAGTTGTTTAACTTCATGTCTCACTGCAGTGCTACTGGCGCCATGAGTGCCTGTAGCCCCACTGGCAACATAGATGCAGAATACCGAGCGGCTGAGCACATACACCGTGCATTGCTACGTAGGTGTCGGGCCATTGACTAGTCTGGCACCCAGCCCAGCTCTCGTTAATGTGAAATTGCTGTTGGACTATGCTGCTGCAGTGCTAGACGATGCTGCTGCAGGGCTAGGTGATGCTGCTGCAGGGCTAGGTGATGCTGCTGCAGTGCTAGACGAAGCTGCTGCAAGGCTAGGCGATGCTGCTGCAAGGCTAGGCGATGCTGCTGCAGTGCTAGACGATGCTGCTGCAAAGCTAGGCGATGCTGCTGCAGTGCTAGACGATGCTACTGCAGTTAACGATGCTGCTGCAGGGCTACACGCTGCTGCAGTGCTAGAGATTATGTATTAGATGCATTTTCACCTCGCGTTCTGTATTATTGTTTTCTATTTAGAAGGCTAACGCCTTGTCCTTTAAAATGTGCATCTTCCTCTTTCGTTTAATCTTAAAGTTGTTAAGCTTCGCGATTATGATGTTGTATTTTGTATTTTTGCACTTTCCTGGAGAACAATGTCGAATAAAGATTATGTGAAACGAAACGAATGTCTAAATCTTGGAGACAATTCCATTTGCATGCAGTGGTCGAAGTGTACGAAAAAAGTAGTGGAACTATGTTCCCTGCTGGCCTGCACCACTCCCCACAAATCCCATACCACGCACCCTTCCTCACAAAATACACCCCCTTCCCCCCAAACATTTGAACCAGCTGTTTAAGGGAACGCTCAGTGCAGTGCACTGAAAGTGCACGTTTCAACTTCTTCCTAAACTTTTATTTTAAAACGAAAGCATTCCGGAACGGTTTCTTTTTAAAATAAAAGTATAGGAGCTGTACAAGGTAATTATAAAAAAATACAGGACCACTGCTCCCGACCGCTCCCGCTCACTTCGACCACTGTTTGCATGCGATCACGAGTGCTGACAGCTTGAGCAGAGCCGTGCTGTTAAGGTCCCTGCTTCCGAGGAGGCCGCTGCAGCAATGACAGTCCCCATTCATCAATGCTGTCTAATTGAGGTGTCCAGAGCTGTGTCTGGTGGGCCGCAGCTCAGCCCCATGTCTCTGTCCTCACCTGTTCCCTCTGTAGAATGGTCATTCCCTTTCATTATTTATTTGAATTCACTTTTTATGTTCCCATCCTGTATATGACAGCACCTGCCGTTTTGAATAGAAGATAGAGCACCTGGCTCCTGTCTTTGATCACTGATGAAAGAGAGAGGCTATAGGAGCGCACATGTTTCTTTTTTTACTGATATATACTATTCTTGCTTGACAGCTTAGTTTGAATGTCGTGTATTTTTAGACCTGATGTTATTTTACATGCATCACTTGCTGTATGTCAATGGACAAAGAATACGAACATATGAAAATTGTTCGTAATAAAGTGTTTTTTATTACTGTTGTATTTTGAAAAGCATGCATTTTTGTGATATATAAGTACAACATAAACTATTTGATTATATTGACTTTTAATCAATTTTAGCAAGACATTTCCTTCCCCAGTCCCATAAAATTGTACACATGTGTTGACTTTCTGCATAGCACTACTCTGAGTGATCCCACACTATAGCCCCAGGATTCTATCACTATGAAAAGGTCTCAACGCAAGGCGCCAAAACTATTAGCTGAAACTATGAGCACTGGTGGCTGCGTTTGTCCTGTAGGTTTTTATGTGAGTTTTTACCTGAATCAGCCTGCGGTCTCCTGTGCACGCCTCATGAGTCACCACCACTCCCTGAAAGGGACAGCCTATGCATTCAGCCTGTGAATGCACAGCCAGTCTAATGGGTGTTTGGAATTATGTGCAATTCAGAACCTGAACTTCCATAGCACTAACAGTGAAGGAAACGCTGTACGAACAACCAGAAAGGGACTGATTTAAGCAATATGCCCCGAGCGGCGGGGGCATTACCGACTCAGGTAATGCCCCAGGGCCCACAGTTATAGGCCTGCCGCAAGGGGCATATAGCTATTAGTACCCTGGCCCGTAAAAACTGCGTGACCAGGGTACTAAAAGCTTTTTTTTGTCCCAAAACGCTGCAGCGAAGAAAAAAAAAGACGTCAAAGAAAATGGCCACCATGGAAAGGGAAAACAGAAGCGTTTCCAGTGCGTCCGCTCCTGAAAAAAAAGAAGGTAAGTGCGGTTGGGAGGGCAGGAGGGAGGGGAAGGAAAAAAAAACAAAAAAAAACATACTTGGGTCCCCGGCGGGGGATGCTAGAAGCACGGCAGGAGGCTGCCATCGTCCCCCACTGGGGACAAAGGATAGAAGGTAAGTGGGGTGGAGAGGAGGAGGAGGGAGAAAAAAAAGCCAAATCTTTACCTGAGTCCCCGGTGGGGGGCGAAAGCAGCCTCTCAGCCGTGGGGAGGCTCGGAGTGGGGATGGCCCCGCTTCGAGCATCCTCCTTGACTGAGGGGCTGCCACGACCCCCTGGGGACAAAGGCTGTGGAATCCCGACATAGGGCTCTTTCAATCTGATTGCGCCCTCGCCGGGTACTAACAAAGGATCAATGGCGACTGCGCTATTTACATAGATAAATATGGTTATTTTGGATACAAAACGTCCCCTATAAAACAAATACAATAAAAACATAAATGAACAGTTGTAAAATATGCAGTTGAGCCGGGTCCCAATAAATAGAATGAATCTCATCTCGGCATGCAGCCTAACAACACATAATTTAGGGAAGGAGCCCTAGAAGCCTGCAGGGGATTATATCAGAAACACATTGCAAAAGGCACACATGAACCCCCATGCTCTCCTGCATCATGGCTTGACCGAAGCAAACCCTCTCTAGAAGCCAACCAATAGGGGGACTTTCCAAACCCGTTTACCGTCTCACCTTGTCTAAAAAATAAGGGTTTGGCTAACAATGTTTCCAATACAGCAAAGACGCTGCCAGTTTTCTAAGTTCAATTGACAACCTAGTGCCCAGGTGTGGAGTGTGAACTCTTGCTCCTAAGAGCCCTTTAAGACGAGGTAGCAATACTCACAGGTGGATGGGGATGCAGAAATTCCTCAAACATCAATAATCAGAACGACTCAGGGAGTTGGCAAAATACTTTCTGTTTTGATATCAATTATATAAAACAGAGGGCACAATGGGCATCTTCCGACACCGCACAGCTTGATCTCTGTGCATTTTGGAACAAACAACTCTTTTATAACGAAAACTCCTCACTACTGACGTCAGGTTACGTGGCAAACTACTAATACTTATGATCACCTGTGATTGGCTCTCAGTGGACATCTAAGTATATGTTCTATATAGCCAAAAGCTTATGATTGGGTATCTAAGTCAGGTGGGTATCTAAGGCCATCCCACTAACTAGTCATAACTATTGTTTCTAAATACATGACGATTAACTGGTCCTTCAAATTATAGGGCTCTTCATTATATGACCCTCTGTGATTGGTGTGGCACCCTTGTACCCTTCTAGAATATTCCTCATGCTAGCAGCATGCAGGCTACCATCCCAGGTGCATGAAGGCTTGGTGTGATCATGTCTCCCCTTCAATTAACCCACCATCGATCATCACTTCTATGATGTGTCAGACAATTAAGCTTTTGAACTTGGCCTTGGAGCCGTGGACTCTGTCTGGGAACTGAAGGGGGTACAGCTTCACTGTACCTCCTAGTTCCAGTACAGCTTGACCCAGGCTATTTCAATCTCACCCATGTGACTAGGAGACCACTCTCTTTGAGCCTTTGCAGCATTTTATGCTTATTAAATGATGAACTTTAGAAGCCTTTAGAGTTTTTTTCATATTGTTTCAAACAGAAGCGTGTTCTCTTTTCACATTAGTTGTAGCCTTTTTTGAAAGGCTTCAATGTCACCGTGGCCTTATCTTCTTGATTGTAGGCCAGCCCAATCTACTGAAGGTTGGCTTGCCATCAGTAATTTCCAGCTGCGCCACACATTTTGAAAGTCTTTTCTTACTTCTTAAAGTTCACGAGCCTGCTCAAGTGCGTTACAGGATCATCCAAATTCTATTTGTTCCTATGTATATACATTGGCGCATCGCCGCAATCTATTTCCCAACTTGCATCTGTACACGTGCAAACTGACTTATGTATTCTTCAATGTTTCTGCAGCATGAGCAACTGCATCTCGAGCCCGAGATGTTGCTCATCTTTACCGTCTGTTCTCCAGTTTCAAGAGAATACTTACATTACTATTCTCCATTCGTTCTTTAGACACGTCAGTTTCCTATTTCTTATGACATAATCAGGCTTTGCTTTCTGTTCAAATACACATTTCTTCTGGCACTTCATCCAAAAGAATACTATGTGTGCGGGTATTTAGGTATGGCTTCCTCAATGGCTATCTTGCTTCAAAAGTTTTCTGCGTTATTGGCACTCTTACTGGGACTGCTCGTGTTGTCATCTCTGGTTCGCAGCATATAGGCAGAATAGGGGTGGCGTTTAGAGTGAGGATGTCTGATTGCACCTCTACACTCCCCCCTCTGAGCGATTCTTTGACCAATTCATCATCAACCTTCACATCTTCACTATCATCTTAAACGACTCCGTCTGGCCTGCTTATACATCTTCCTAACAACAGAAACGATCATGCTATAATCACTGGATCTGCTCTTTCTTTCTTAACTTGTCTACCCTGCATTACTGCCACTCACTTCCACCTTAACAGTCAATACCGCTGTGCCTTCCTTATTGTACTCATTCATCTACTGCATACGTGCCCTATCCTGCCGTATCTGTTAATTTACTACGTAGGTTGCCTTGTTATTGTATTTGATCATATTAATGCCCACGTTGCCAAGTTGGCTTTATTGCTGCCTTTCTCTGTCACCCACAGCCTACACCTTATTGTATCTGCTCACTTACTACCTACATAGCCTTGTTATTGTATTTGGTCATCTCACTGCACACGTTGCCAAGTTTGCATTATTTCTGCCTTTTTTGCCACCCGTAGCATGCACCTTTATTACGCAACCTATACCACGGTTACTGCCACAACACATTGTCATGGTACCCGACTTCTCTGCCCGACCTGTACTTTGAGCAAAGTTTCAACCCGTTAGCATGACACACTTGTTCATATCAGTTATTTACTGACACTGGCCCTCATTAGGACCCTGGCGGAGAGGGTTTTACGCCGGCGTAGTGCATGCCGTACCTCTCCGCCAGACTACGAGTTCCCGTAGCGCCATGGAAGGATTTTTACGCCTGCTTTTTGCAGGCGGAAAAATCCATGGCGCTACGGGACTTGTTGTTAATTACGCCACCGTAATTTACGGTGGCGTAATTAACGCCTTCCCCACTCCCATTATACCCTATGGGGCAAGAATGGGAATGGGGAAGGGTAAAATGGGGATTGGGGACTTACCGCCCCGCCAAGGTCGGCATGGGGCGGTAAGTCCGCCAACCACCTTGGCGGAGTTGGCAGCTTTGCGCCATGGACCATGGTGCAAATTGCACCATGGTCCTCCGCCAAGGTCCTAATGAGGGCCACTGTGTTCGGAGCTAATAACCCGACCGTTAGCAAGGGCACCACCCATACCAATAATTACATATTACCAATTACCCTATCACCTACAACAGCCAAGCTGCTTCTGAAACTACAGCACACACGAACCAAGCATATGAAAGTGTGACCTCTACTTCCTCAGTGAGGAGTGGTACTCAACCAACCTAACTCTGCACGCTATTCAGCCATGATCAGATCACTGGGCACTTTACTAAGCCTCTCAATCTCACTAGGCCTCTTGCACCTACCTAAGATGCTCTATAAAGATCGTAACAATGACCTCACCCAACTCTATATGGGCATTCAGGCCTCCCCACCCACACCGAGCACTATACTCCTATCCATGCCCCTCTCATTACCACCATCAATCAATGTCCAGCCGACACCTTTCCTTCAGCCTTGTTTGTATAACACATTTAGCAGACCTTCTATGCAAACACACTGCAACTCTCATATATTAACGCCTGCACAATGGATCAACCTATATGCTACGAGGCCCACTCCCAACCAACCTCCTACAACCAAGAGTAGAAACTCAAGACTGGGCTCTAGACTACATTTTAGTCTCTCACCATCCTACTCCAAGCACAATAATGTCTCCAAACACTGCCAGGACAACAATACAATACCCAACACAATATCCACACCTCTGCCTAATGACCCTATACCCCTAAGAGAAACAAAGTCATTGAACCTCAACCCCACATTCAATGGCGCTCTAATAAACACCAGATCTATAACAGCACATGCATTAGAAATAGCCGACATTAGAACATCCAACGACCCGGACTTCCTAGCCATAACAGAGACTTGGCTTCATGTCGCCTCAGGCCCGGTTCTTGATCTTGCTATCCCAGGAGGATATGCCATCAACCGCCTAGACAGAGATACTACAAAAGGGGGTAGACTAGCATTCATTGCTAAAGCCTCATTGAACATAAACCCATACCTAACCAATCCTTACCCTCTGGGGAACTATTATCCGTCAAACTACCTATCTCAAACACAAGCACCCTCACCATACACCTCATCTACAGACCGCTACGAAGCACCTCTACCTTTGAAGATGACATTACCCTCCTGCTCTCCAACAATACCAAACCCAGCTCACAGATCCTGTTATTAGGAGATTTCAACCTAGGCTTTCAAGACCCTAAAGACAACAAAGCAACCACCCTCGCCAACTCTATATCTGAACTAGGTTTCACACACTGCATCACGCTTCATACACACAACAAAGGACGAACACTAGATTGGCTAGCCGACTTGAACTGTGAAACTAATATCTTATCTAACTTACCTTGTGTATGGACACACCATCACCTTATTCCTTTCACCATCAAAAGAGATAACCCTCTGCACCAACAAACGCCTACTGTTCCGGCCCTCTCTCATGAGAAACAACCAAAACATAACAGAGAAACTACTCCCACTACTGCATCCACTCATCGACTTCACACCTACCAACACTGACCATATGGCCTTAGTTGACTTATACAACACCACCATGCTCAACGCCATCAATACTATTGGACCTCTCAAATTGTGCAAAGCCAAACCCTGAGCCCATCTCAACTCATGGTTCACCCCTGAGCTAAAGACATTGCGCAAGGCTAAAAGGAATGCATAGACTGCATGGAAAAAATCGCCCTCAGTCGCCAATAAAACCAACTTCACTATAGCCTCCAATATTTACAAGGAAGCCATTTTCCAAACAAAAAAAAAATCCTATAAGAAGCGTATCATCAAAGCCAAATTTAGCACAAAGGAGCTCTTCAACATTCTAAGAAAGTTAGAATCTCCCTCCCCCGCATCTGACACATGCATCAAAGACACTACATGGTGCACGAATATCCTCCTGGACAAAATTTCAATGCTACAAACCAAAATAGAGTCTAAAGAATTCCCTCTACCAGCAGACAATGCACAATCCCTAACCCCAAGCAAACAAATTAATAATAATCTGCTCTTCCTCTTTTCACCACTAACCATCAAAGAGGTTGAAGACAAAATATCAAAACTTAAACCATCCAGAGGCCAAGAGGATACCTGCCATGCTCCGGTCATCAAAGAAGCAGCAAAGCAATTAGCACCCTTTATCACTACATTAATCAATGCGTCATTTGAATCTAGCGTAGGTCCAACTAACCTAAAAGACTCATGGGTTCTTCCCCCTTCTGAAGAAACCTACCTTAGACCCTGACACACCAACGAACTACAGGCCCATCACTACAGTGCCTTTTCTCTTAAAAAATGTTGACAGGGCAGTTCAGGTTTCCGCCCTAAACACGGGACTGAAACCGCCCTGATTGGCCTCAAGACCCAAATGGACTCCATAAAAGACAATGGTAAACTCGCCCTCCTACTATTACTAGACCTCTCAGCTGTCTTCGACTTGGTAAATCACCAAATCCTATGTAACCATCTATCATCAGCAGCTCACTTTTCCGATGAAGCCAACGCATGGATCAAATCCTTTTTAAACAATAGATCAATGAGAGTCTTCACACCAACAGCCACAGCCCACCTAGCGCCAGTCACTTGTGGAGTTCCACAGGGCTCCTGTGTGTCACCAACGCTATACAATGTGTTTACCACACCCCTGTTTGACCACCTTGATCATCTGGGTATCATCTACACAAATTATGCAGATGATACCCAGATACTCATCCCACTAACAGGAGACTATACCAAAGACACCACTGTACTCAATGACATATATTCCTTCATCCAAGCCTGGATGGGCAATCACAGACTATGCCTCAATGACGACAAGACTGAGTTACTGCTACTAGGCACCCAATCCAGACTCAACAAACTTGACAGACAATACTCAGCATTCAACATTGACGGGAATAACATAATGGTATCTAAGGACATCAAAACACTAGGCATTTACTTTGACTCCTCTCTCACATTGACTAGACAAATCAATGCTATCTCCCCTTCCTCCACCTACAAAGGCAAGCTAATCAATGCATGCAGGCCATTTCTCTCTGCAATTAACTGCACATCCATAGCCAGAGCGCTAGTACTCTCCAAAATGAATTACTGCACCGCACTCGACTTAGCTACGAGTCAATGCAATCTTAACAAGCTGCAAGTAATTCAAAATGTCCCTAGATCAAAACATATCTCAGATATCAGAAAAAACTCCCAATTGCTCTCTGTCCAACAAAGGCTAGAATACAAAACATTAGCACTCACTCACAAGTGCCTTGACAACTCGGCACCAAGATACGTGGCCAACAATTTCACTCAAAACACCACAAAATCTCCCACTAGATCTGCAAAAATCCACTGCCTAACAGTGCCATGGTTCAAGCTGCAGAAAGCCAGAGGCAGCAGCTTCCCGGTGCTGGCTGCCAAGCTTTGGAACACACTACTCTCCACTCTAAGATCAGAACCTTTCTACCACCATTTCAGGAAAACGCAAAATCTTGGCTTCTCTCGAAAGAAGCACAGATCCCATAGATACTCCTATGAAACTGTTGCACACACATCCTATGTACATCATGTAATTGTAAATCATTTGTATTATACTTCTGTTACTGTAACTATATGCATCTTTAAATAATTTGTGGATACTTAGTTACCAGCATAAGTAAATTCAAATAACCTGTTGTTTCCTATTGTAAGCTGTCATATTGTATTGTGAGCAACGCGCCCATATCCCACAGGGCTTGGTGCGCTATATAAAAATAAGTAAATAAATAAATAAATAAATAAATAAATAAATAAATAAGACATCCTCGCCTGTAAAACTGGTTCTTCGGGACAAACATTTTCACAACTCCTTTCAGACATCCTGCTGATTTTACATGTTCGTCAACACTCTAGGTCATAGTGTGCAATGTCCACTGGGAGTGCAGTAGATCCATCTAATGCTGAGAAATAGTTCTCTCTCTTCATTCGATTCGGGAGTTCAGGTGTGCATCTGCTTTTTGGGAATTCACCCATAATCAGGTTGCTCTTTGGAATCACCAATGCAGGAACATAAACATTTACTAGAGAACACAGCCCTTTCCAATCCTGGGGCAGCTTCATATAAGCTCTGGATCCACATAGCCAGCAGTGATCCATTATTACTGCTGTCCCAACGCTCATTCCTTGTGCCTCAAAGATTCAACCAGATTTTTGGTTCTCTCCAAATTTTCTTGTGCCAGTGTTTCTGAAGCACAGTTTTCCTCTTTCCATGGGCAATTTTTGCAAAGTCTTCAACCCATGTCAGCAGTTTAGCAACTTTTGACCATATAGGTTTACACAGTCTTTCCACATTATCAACAGTAGATTGGCCGTCTCCCATCACTACCCAGGCTCTGCATATCACCACACCTTCTTCCCAACTGTCTGGAGATAGTTCTGAACCCCAGATCTGCATTTGGCCTCTTTCCTTCCATCTTCAGATATCTTCTTTAGTTTCTCCTGGGCTCTGCAATATTTTGTTTACTTCCCATCTGATTCCAGCTCCTTTTAATGCATGGTTTTCGTATCTGATTATGTGATTGTTGGTATGATCTCTTAGCCTCATCTTTGTATCTTGGACATAATCATCTTCTTCTGGATCTGCCCATTCAGTTGCCCATTTTAGGTATGCTGCTCGACCCATAAACTGGCCTCTTGTCCGACAAAATGCTATGTGAGATAGGGAATGTGCTGTTAGGACATCTATTTCAATGGCTATGAAAACCTTAGATTTTCCCATACTATAAGGCAGGAGTGCACAGACATAGCAGTTCACCTCAGACGCTTGTTGACCCACCTCTTTCATATGCTGATACCATACATTGTTTCCTAAGTGTGCTGTGCTGTCTAGATAATCATTCAACTCATAATCATCTTCTAATGTATTTCTCTTAGGTCTCCTTCTTCCCTCATGAGCTTTAATAATCATCTCATGAAGTACTTCAGCATAACTCTTTCTCACTGGAGGAATCAAATGGACATGAATCAGTGGACTTGGTGTTTTTACATGTGCTACTGGTGTAGGGGTACTTACAGAAGACTTTCTTTGCCTTTCTCTAATAATCTGTATATGGTGCTGAAGAATAATATCCCAAATGCCCTTTCTCAAATACGGGTATCCAGTAACATTTGTCACATAATCAGGTGCTTTCTCCTGGAGCACTGGAGTGGGAACAATTACATAAGGTCTTGGTTCCTTTGCAATCTGAATCTCTTTTTTAGCCTCAGGTGTGAGGAAGATTAAAAGGAACTTTCCCCTTTTTTTGATTCATAGTATATGCAGCATGAATTACCAACATCAAAATGATGACAAAAAACATCAAACAACTGTAGATCATGCACCAATAGAAGATTCTCCACCAAGGTGACGGTTCTGCGCGTCATCACCGCTCACCCTGTGGAATAGCTAAGTGGCTTATGGACCACATGATTTGCCTGTGTTTACCTTTAAGGAAAGAAAAAATGCTTTATTCAGGCAAACTCACAAATCCCTCTAGTAGCTGCTAAATCTGTTTCACAAGCTCCACATGCAATAGACTGATTGCTGGACAGTCAACAGGGTTCTGGTAAAAGACAAATGAATCGTTCTTTCGCCAAATGAGGTAGAGATGTGCTTCGAATAGGTAATGAAAAGTTAATGCCAAAAGGCTGTGAACATCTTCATGCAACAGCCCCATTCATCTTGCTTATCATGAAATATTATACATTTGGTGGTTCCATGATATCACGCAGCAATTGATTAAGGGAAAGCTGATTCCTTGGATCTCTCAAAATGGTTCGTACATCAGCTTGTCTACCAACAAGATGTGGACTTTCTTCAATTAAGAAACAGAAGACCATACCGCATAGTTTATGTGTGTCATCGTTAGATAGCATCATCAGTTTGCTCTCTAAAATTTGTTAGATAATGAACAAGCCTGCTTGCAAAGTTCATGTATCAGCCAATTTATTGCAGGTCGATTTATGGAATCCATCAGAAATACACAAGTGCTTGTGCGCCGTCCAACAAGATGAGGATGCTTACAAACCAAGAGGTAAAGGATCCATCAAAGTAGTTTATGAAAGTCTTTATCAGGCAGAACCATCTTTGTATTCAAAGAAACACTCAGGCAATTGTCTGATCTGATCTAGGATTGCTGCCAATAGTCATCTAATTACTGGACCGTTCTTAGGATTTTGAAGAAAAGTACAAATGTCCACACGACGGCCAACAAGAGCAGGGTAAACTCGAAGTATGAAAATAAAAACAGCAAGAAGTAGTCTATGTAGATTTCCGTCTAAGAAACTCTGTTTGAAATGAGTTGGGAAACTGCTCTCTTTTCTAGTTGTCAAACTCAAAATCCAAATCTGGTATTTCTCTGCTCTTTCTTTTGCAGCTCAAGGTTAAATGTCCCTTGTGGCTCAAGAACAATGATTTTTCCGTTCTCTGCTGTAATGAATGCAAAGAATGCTCCAGGAGATCCACAGTCCAAAGTACTCCTTGTCTATCCTTGGATAGTCTCTGCATCCTTCTTGATTGTCATTGATCTCATCTGCACATGCTGAACTACTTCTTCTTGACTTGCTTCTGAATGGGGTGGGGCTGTGGGTGTCTCTCCAGTGTACATTTTCATGTCACCTTGATGAATCCACGCTCTTCTTCCTGCCACCTTTACAGCTGATGGCGTTGTGTTTTCCACAATAAATGGGCCTCCAAACATTGGCTCGTGCCACTTTCTGGTGAAATTGCGGATTAGTACCTGGTCTCTTGGAAAGACCTTTGGTACAGAAAGTTCTTGCCCTCCGGTTGTTGAATGGTCTTCATCTGTCTTCTGAGCCGACACCCCGTCCGCTTGACTTTGTCTGAAATGACAGAGATACTTGCGGTCATACACATGAAATAGTCATGCAATTCTGTTCCTAACAATTCTGCAGTTGTCTGGGCATCACTCCTAACCCTCGATGGAGGGGTTAGAGGCGTTCTCAGTGATTTACTTGTGGGGTGTGATGTGATGGTCTGAGCCAGGCTGGTTCCTCAATGCATGTAATGCAAGGGGCAGGCAATGCAGCCACCCCTTCTTCAGGGTTAATTTGAGCTTGGCTACTCTTTTTTTTAATAGGCCATTGAGCCTCTCACAAACCCATTTCCTTGTGGATGAGAAGCCGAAGAAAATGTATGCTTTATGCCAAGCAACAAACTCATTTGCTCAAAATCTTCATTTACAAAATGGAGGCCATTATCTGATATCAGCACCTAACATACTCCCCATCTAGGAAATACTTCTCGGACTAAGAATATCGCAGTACAAGAGGCATCAGGATGTGTGCAAGGACCAGCTTCAATCCATCTCGAGAACGGGCACACTGTGAAACTGTAATGCAATCGCACAACCCGAATGGTATATTTTGTATGTTGGCCATAAGCAAATCGCATGATGTGACAAACATTGCAAACCATGGTAACCTGAATGTCAACATTGGGAGTCCATTTTGTAATTGCCCACCATTTTCTTTTTTGGACGCTTTTGCAAATATATTCTGTGCTTCAGGTCTACACACGGTGTGATGCCACAGCTTGAACTTTGAATGCTAATGTAGGCAGGAATGTGAAACCCTGCAGAAATACATTGTTTTTCTTAGTCTGCGAAGCCTTGTAGCTGTACATAAGCAGTGACTAATCAGCAACCCAGGTGCCAGCCTGTCTTGTAAACGCTATTGTAGACAGCAGTTAAATAAGAATTATATGCGACTAACAGTGCTCCTCCATGAAAGATGGAATTTTTTCTGCTTTAGAAGTGTCTTACCCTTAGCCCATGAGTGCAGCGAATAGATAACATTGTTGGAATGTCTCCCTGCTAGAACATGATATCCTTCTCCGTGCCAGTGCCCCGTGTTCCCCAAAACAGTAAGCTGTCTCTGCAGCCTTTGCTAGAAATACCGAATGTTTAGACTGAATGAAGTTACATGCATAACTGTCAATTACTGAACCCTAGCTAGTATGTCATGTGCATGGGCAGACCGAATAATGCTGTACAATGATGATGTGTTATGTATATGTATTACTGCTACCGAAGGCTCGCTCTCTCTCCTCTCACAGTGTTTTGGAGCACACGTCGTGAGGTGTTGAGACCCGGTCGGCCGACTGAGATACTCTGAAAATAAACCAGACTTGTTTGGGAGACAAATCCTATGACTGGCGTGTCATTAGTATATGGTTATTGTGTCTTTATTCCATATATGGTCGCCCGAATAGGGACCCTCCGTGTGATGCTCCATCGCGTACGTTGAAGGCAAGGATGAGTCGAGGACGAAGCTGTCAGACCGGGATCGGAAGGTGTTCAGGGTGCCTCTGCAGAACTGATTAGAGACTCCTCCACAGATCTGTACACAGCCGATCCCTGATCGACGAGCAGCGCCCAGAGATCATCAAGGCGAGGGTCCTGGAATTGAGGCAAATTGTGCCAGACACATTGGTCGTGATGATTCCCGGTTGCACCTGTATATGGGCGAATTGAGTCCTGAGTGACGAATTGATTGATCAGGTGAGTCGTGCCCCGATCTGATTCTTAAAGGTCCTGATATTGGTTGAGTGTTGCACTTGCAAGTACAAACACCCATGTAAGAGAGGTAAGAGTTAACCATGCTTGGGAAATTGTCTTCCTGTCTAGTGAGATTTTTTCACTGCGGTAGACAGTCTTTGGAAACTGGCCAGGCCGTGCCACCCGACGGGTCGCCGGCGTACGAAATGTATATAAAGTATGTTATTGGAGCCAGTGTATTTAATGCGTTTTGGCACAGGCAGACCAGACGTGTATCAGACCTTCAGTGGCCAAATAATGGGAGCTTCAAGTATAGAGCATTTAGAATCAGTACTGCTGCGAAAGAAGGGCGGGGCTGCAGCGTTTGACGCTGTTACGGACTGGAGGAAGGAAGCGAATCAACGCTTGAAAAGTAGAGAGAAACACACACGTAGGCACATGTCAAATTCAGAGAAAGCGCTTGTGCATAATCAACAGAAGCAGACAGAAGCCATTCGAAGCATGGATATGGCCTTCCAATTAGATATACAGAAAATATACCCATCACAGGATTTGCATACATCAGACGAATTGCTAAATAAGATACTGAATGAGCGAAGAAATTATCATCCGAGTACTGACCCAGTTGCACCGCCTCCCTATGTATCTTCTCCTGCCGCTATTCCCACGCTTGCATCTGCACCTGCAGTAACCGCCCCATCTTCACCTCCTACAGAGCAATGGTTATGCGCTTTAGCTAGCAGTTGTGCATCAGCGGGGCCTGAAAGAGGAAGTATTAGACAGACTCGTAGTACAATTAGTAAAGAGTGAAAAGAAGAACTGAAATAGTGGGCTGAAACGTACATTGATGATGGCAATGAAGTGGCTGTGCAAAGATCCATATCTGATCATAGAGATATTGGGGAACAACAGATATTGTTTGAATATATGGTTGACTATCTTGTTAAAGTATGGAGTGATTTAACCGATCGAGTTGTACCGCAAGAGCTGTGTGATTTGATTGTCCTTTCCCATTCACGAGATAGTGCGGCGAAAATACGAGAGCACGTAGAGCGAATATTTGTGTTTAAACGAGAACTTGACCGATTGCATAAAGATATAATGAGTAAGCGTGAACCGCATATTTCATATGTCCAGAAACTATTTCTTCCACCGTCAAAGCCTGTTAGTGAAGAGATGCGTATTTGTACGCGAGATGCGCTTAGATGGATTACGGATGTTGCCATTTCCCCGATTGAGGTACATGATACGTTTAGTCAATATTCACCGGAAATGTAGAGAAAAGTATTAGAGGTTATGGAGGAATATTTACAGGATGAGTGTATGAAAAAGAAAGTTTGTTGTCCTGCTGATTTGATGACGATTTATAAAAGAGCATTTTTGCCTGACACGGGAACTGCTGCTTTATCCTTGATTAAGCTTTGTTGCTCAATAGATGTTCATATCCAGAGTCCCCTACTTTGCAGTTACCGACGAAAGAGGTGCCTCCCACGTTTGTTCCGAAATTTGAAATTCCTGCCGTAGGACAGACCCCAGCACGTACGATAGAAGCCCATTATATTGCACAGTTTGTTCATGTCCCCTTTCCCAGACAAGAAGTGAATACTATAAAACAGACAGTCCCTGATATGAGGAAAAATCCAGCTGGTTTTCATAAGTAAATTGAATCTGTGTTGAATTCATCTGTTTTTACATGGAGTGATATTGATCTATTGTTCCCTGTAATTCTTCCTGCTGATATATGGAAACAAATTAGAAGTATAAATGATGCACTGATGCTAGGCGACACATGGGTGAATTTGATTAGAATTGATAGTGAGGGAAAGGCTGGAGAGGAACCTCTGCAAGTGATTTT
This sequence comes from Ambystoma mexicanum, assembly GCF_040938575.1. Lineage (NCBI taxonomy): Eukaryota > Metazoa > Chordata > Amphibia > Caudata > Ambystomatidae > Ambystoma > Ambystoma mexicanum. The sequence continues at coordinate 529,185,856 of NC_090925.1, forward strand.
AGCTTTACCCTCACGGATAGTATCAAAATTGAAAACTTTAGTGCCCGAGAAAATAATTGTTTGGGATAAATTAACTGCTTGTTTACAAGGTAAATCGGAAGGAGTGACAGCATTTTTTTACCGATTTGAAGAGGTATTTTCAGATTTTAGTGGTCAAGATCTAAGTACAAGAACCTGGGAAGAGATTGTTTGTTGATAAATTTGTGCGAGGATTGCTACCAGAAATTCAGACATTGATAATGACATCTGAAAGTGCATGGCAAGCTAAGTCAAAATCTGAAGTATTACACATGGCCCAATATTACGAAAATCGAGTGAATTCAGAAAAGGAAAAGGAAGTAAGGAAGAAGGGAGACTTGAAAACTAGAGTATTGCTACAACAGGTAGCCAGAGGTAATAGAGGTAGCAGAAACGCACCATTGAGAATCCAATTTGCATTATCATCCAATATACATGGGGATCCAATAGATATAAATCAGTGTGCCTATTGCAGACAAGAAGGCCATTGGCGAGCACAGTGCCCACAATTACAGAGATTGAATGGAACTGTTTCAAGAAGACCATTTAGAGGTTGTCCAGGTATAGGGGGCCAGAACAGAAGTCAGTTTCAGTCACAATTACAGGATAATCATAACCAGCAACAGAACACCATGAATAGTGCAAATGTCTTTGATAATCCCTCCAATGCATATTATTCTGGAGACTTCACATCTGATGATGTACTGTTCCCCTAGGACAGCTCGAAGCAGGGTGTGGAACCAGTGCCTATTCCCATTAATCGGAAAGAGCCCTATGTAGAAATGAAGGTTGGGAATAGGGAGCATACATTTCTAGTGGACACAGGTGCACAGAAATGTTCAATTGACCATCAGCGGGTTTCAGATATACCACTGTCAGGGCATAGCAATGATTCAGTAGGGTTCTCAGGTATACCAGTAATTAATCCAGTCTCACAGCCAGTGCCAATCACATTGGGTCCATTCACTGAATCTTGTCCATTTCCTTTGATGATGAATTGCGGCGATAATTAGTTGGGATTGAATTTGTTGAAGAAATTGAATGCAGTAATTTATTGTTCACCTGATGGAGTGTCCTTGACGATTTCGCCACAACAAACTCCTGTATCGCAATTCATGTCTTTACCATTACCAACTGAATTAAGTATAGTACCGACTAATATATGGGCAGTAAATGACAATGATGTAGGTGTTTTGAAAATAGAACCGATTAAGGTTGTTCTGAAAGAAGGAATTACACTACCACGTATTCCACAATACAAAATCTCAACTGAAGGCAAGCAAGCCCTGAAAAGCATTGTATCAGATTTGATTACTAGAAATGTAATTGAAGAAATATCAGGAAGTGTAATAGCCTGATTCTTCCAGTTTACAAGAAAGGAGGTAATAAAATCCTGTACCGTTTTATAATTGACTTACGCGCGATCAACAAAATTGTTGCTCCGCAATTCCTACTAGTCCCCGATGTCAGCACAATTTTGACTATGATTCCTGCGTCTGCGACATATTTTAGTGTTATTGACTTGAAGAATGCATTTTTTAGCATTCCTGGTCATTCAGACAGTAGATACTTATTTGCGTTCACGTTAGGAGGACGCTCATTCACATTCACACGTATTCCGCAAGGTTATACTGAAAGTCCAAGTATTTACAGTACGGCATTGAAAGGACAACTTGCCATGCTTGAATTACCTACAGGCTGTATTTTATTGCAATACATTGATGATCTGCTTATAGCAGCAGATTCAGAGGATGTTTGCAAGGAGGGTACTGTCTTATTATTGAAGCATTTAGCGGTACACGGACACAAAGCATCATTGACGAAATTCCAGTATTGTTGACACGAGGTGGCTTATTTGGGCTACCTCCGATCAAAGGAGGGAGGAAAATTGACACCAGAACATATAGAAAGCATCTTTGGTATGCCTATTACAATACACAGAAGGAAGTCAGGGCTTTAATTGGCATGGCTTCATATTGTAGACAGTGGATTCCGAACTTTGTGATGATTGTGAAACCCATAGTGGCATTGACAAGGAAGGATGTTACCTTACCTTTGCCATGGAACATGGAATGTCAAGAAGCTTTTGACCTGCTGAGAGCTGCGCTATGTTCAGCTTCGGTTTTGGGCACGCCAAATTATGAGAAGTATTTTATGTTGTTTGCACATGAAAGCAATGGCTGTGCTTTGGCTGTTTTGACTCAGGAACACAGGGGAAGAATCGACTGTGCCATTATTTTTCTTCCACGTTGGATCCTGTTGCATGTGCTTTGCCACGCTGCTTGCGAGCTGTTGCTGGTGCTGCCGCATCAGTAAAACAAACCGAGGGGATGGTTTTATGTCACTCTTTAACCATGAGGGTAACCCATTCAGTAGACATTCTATTAAAAAGAAGACAGACGCAACATCTCACTTCTGCCTGATTAACAAGATACAAACTGATCCTATTTGCACCGCATATCCAAATTAAGAGATGTTGCTCTTTGAATCCGGCTGAATTATTGCCTCCTCCAAGTGAAGCAAAAAGTGAGGGGAAAATATCACATGATTGCTTAATTATAACTGAGCAAGAGACAAAAGGAAGAATTGATTTATTTAACCAATAGACCCCTGAAAGAGCCAGATGGAGAATTATTTTGTGATGGCTCCTGTTTTAAATTACCTAATGGCACATGAACTGCTGCTTATGCCATTACCACACTGAAAATCATTGTAGAAAGTAAACGAATTCCACATAATTCAGCACAAGCTGCGGAAATAATAGCCCTAACCAGAGCATGTGAAATGGTCTGAAAACCTTAGTGTAAACATATATACTGACAGCCAGTACGCCTTTGGGGTGGTCCACAACTTTGGCTGATTATGGGCAGAAAGAGGCTTTCTGACGTCCCATGGAACCAAAATTCAACATGGTACTTTGATAGTGAAACTGTTGTCAGCACTTGCTCTTCCTAAGTGATTAGCGATAATGAAATGTAAAGCCCATAAGAAAGTAACATGTGACGTAGGAAAAGGAAACACATTAGCAGACAGAATTGCGAAACAAACTTGCACTAATTTACACACAAAAATCTATGTAGAATCAACAGAGACAGTGTCCTGCATGATAGAGGATGGAATGGGGAATGTAAAAGAAATACAAGCAGAGGCTACTCCTGATGAGATAAAACAATGGTCCAAGGGTCCAGCAGAATTAGATCCCGAGGGTTGTAGGGTAGACAAAGAAAACCGTAGATGGATGTTGCCAAATGCATATGTAATGGCATTGGTTACTATGGCCCACGGTCCAACACATATTTGTGCAAAGAAAATTTGTCAGCACCTTGATTCTGTATGGTACAGTGACAACATTACAAAAACTGCTGAGAGATTGGTTCAAAATTTCATAACATGTTTACAACACAACATTGGGAAGGGGACAGCAACACCAATAGGGAGCTTTGGTCCTCTCTCAATGCTGTTCGAAGTAATTCACTTTGATTTTATAGAAATGGAGCGATGCCAGAACTATAAGTATGTTCTTGTAGTGGTCTGTGCATTCAGTAAATGGGTTGAGGCCTATCCCCTTAAAGATTGTTCAGCCATGTCCACAGCAAAATCTATGTTAAAGGGATATTTCCCAAGGTTCGGGCTGCCACGTGTTATATGGTCCGACAATGGGCCACATTTTATAGCTGCTGTAATACTACAAATTTGTGCAGGTCTCCAAATTGATAAACGGTTCCATTCAGCCAGACATCCGGTGAGTGCCGGTCTTGTGGAACGCCAAAACAGTATTTTGAAAAATAAGCTGGCTAAGATTTGCGCACAGAGTAACTTGAAATGGCCCAATGCTTTACCATTGGCCTTGTCAATGCATACGACTGTGCAATCAAGAACTGGTCTCTCCCCCTACGACATAGTGATGGGGAGACCCGCCAATGTATGGAATGTGCCACGTCCGAGAAAGTTAAGGGACATAGAATATCCATTCCTTACTGAATATTGTAAACAGTTGACTCAAAATGTGCGTTTGATTCATCAGCAGGTGCAGGAGACTCTTCCTGTCAGATACACAGGCCCAGGTCATCGTCTGCAACCAGGTGATTGGCTGCTGGTCAAGAACTTTGAGAGATAATCTTCCCTTGCTCCACGGTGGAAGGGGCCATATCAGGTGCTCTTGGCCATGCAGGCTGCTGTTCGAGTGAGTAATCGCAAGCATTGGATACATGCAACGCACACTAAAAGAATCCTGCATCCTTTTCTGCATGAAAAAGAGACCGAGGATTCTGATTTCCAGAGTGAACCAGCTTTAATTGATCACAAAGACATCACCGAAATCCAGGTGAAACTACTTCCTGAGCCCCTTGACCGGCCTGGGGAGACTGCCAGAAAATCCAAAACATCAGAGTTACCTCAACCTTGTTTGCTTGCTGCTTCATCATTACCAGTTTCTGCATCACCAATGGGCATTGTTTCTGCATCTGCTGTAAACAACGACAGTGCACTTTTCATCAATCACTCCGTAACTGTTGCTATGAGGTACAATCTGCGTCCACGAATTCGAAAGTGATTGCAACAGACTTTTTCTGGCCCACGGCTAAAAATGGAGGCCTGGGGAAAGGGAGTGTATGAGCTATATCGGATGAAAGCTCTGGCACACGATTTCCCGGCGATATCTTTGAAAAGTGAAGGGCTTTGCAACCTAGCATGGACAAGCGGTAGTAAAGATACCGACACCATGGAAAACCTGATGTTGATACTTGCTCCTGCATTTTGGAGCCTCTAAGGTAAACACCAGCTTGCTGCTATCTTTAGCAGGCTGAATTGAACTTGCTTGCATCCTGAACTTTTAATGACAAATACGTGTGTTGCCACTTTGCTGAATTACTAAACAAAAGCTTAACAGTGAGGCTTTTCTCTAAGGACGCTGAGAAACGTTTCAAAATCCCTTTTGACTATGCCTGTATTTGCTCCTGCTGCCCCTTGCGCTGATGAAAACATTATTAGAACTATTGACATTGAGCCTGCTCCAAGAAAGACTTGGGGCCTCATTACACAGAATGCGGTAAGGGTTTACCGGTACCGGTAAGGGCACCGGTACCAGTAAACCCTTACTGCCGTACTACGAGGTCCCTTTCCGGGACCCGACCTCAACGGCTGGTTTTACCAGCCGTTAAGTAATGGGCCCGCAAAGGGACCTTGGTGCTAATTACGGTACCGCAATTTGCGGTACCGTAATTAGCTCCTTCCCCATTCCCATTGAGCCCTATGAGGGCAAAAATGGGAATGGGGAAGTGCCTTGGTGAATGGGGAATTACAGCCCCCGCTCACCTTGGATTAGGGCGGTAATTCCGCCATCCTCTAAGGTGGACGCGGTAAAATACTGGCGGCAACTATGGCGCTAACACCGCCATGGTTACCACATACCATGTAATGAGGCCCTCGGTCTATGAAATTCCTACTGATCATCGTACTCATCTGCATCTTATTTGCTCTGATTCCAATTACCTGGTATTTGGAAAATATGTATCCAATGAATACTCTATTGCCCACTGTTACTGTTCCCACTATGACTCCTGCACATGTGCTTTCTTACACTCTCCCTCCATGAGATGTTAAACACAGAAAAGGTTATGATAGCAATACTCTGTTATTGATTATGAATATGACACATGCAATTTTTAACCGATCTAATTGTTGGGTGTGTTCGCATTTACCCCAGCAGGGAGAAAGAGGAATGGGTTGGTATATACATCCTTTACTCCTGAGTACTGCTTGTTATGCTGCACAAAGAGCTCTATTCTTTGGGAGATGGAATGATAGTGTCACTGGAAACTTTGATTGAACTAATATAAATGAATTTGAGAGATTGGTATTGACACCATTAGGGTGTTCTGTATTTACAAACAAGAGTAAAATGAAAACTGCCTCGACCAGTCCCATCGATAGACTGGTGTCCAGTCAATTGGTCGACAGCAAACTGGTCAACTGCAATTTGGTCGACACCATTTGGTCGAAAGCCAAATGGTCGAATTTTTTTTTTTTTTTTTTTTATATATGTGTTTTGTGGGTTTTCATGTGGGGAAAAAAAAAGAAGAAAAAAAGGGGGTTGGGGGGGACCCCCCCAGAAAAAAACAAAAAAGGGGTAAAAAAAAAAAAAAAAAAAAATTCGACCATTTGGCATTCGACCAAATGGTGTCGACCAAATGGTGTCGACCAGTTGTCCTGTCGACCAAATGTTTTCGACCAATTGACTGGGAACCGATAGACTCTCTAGACCGTACCAGTCGCTGATTACTTTTAAAATGGCTCCTGTAGGAAATAAGGACGCATGTCTCCATCCTACATTATCAACCATAGTCCACATTCTGTCCCATTTTGTGCGGAAAAAAGATTCTCATCCAATGGGTACATTTACAAGATGTATGAATACTGCTGTGCTTAAAGATGAAGAAAAGCCACTATATATAGGAGGTCCTGTTTATTTTATATGTGGGGATCAAGCCTATCCATGGTTACCTAGAAACTGGGAAGGTACCTGTTATTTAGGGATACTTTTACCTGGTGTATTTCTTCCTACAACCTCAGAAATAGCAAAAATATCCAGATCCCGGCCTCGACAAAATGATGCTACTTTGCACATTTTCAGCAACATAGCCAAATCTTTTATACCTTTCTGGGGACAGGCCATACATTAATGGAATATTAGAAGATTGTGTAGAGTGTTAGAGAAACAATTAATGAAACCACTGACATATTATACAACATGACACTAGAGCAAAAAGCAATTAGACTAGTTGTACTTCAGAATAGAATGGTTGTTGATATTATATTGGCTGACCGTGGAGGTGTATGCAAATTAGTGTGATTAGCGTGCTGCGTTTTTGTAAGCGACTCCTCCCGTATAATATTTGAAGCAATCAAAAAGTTACATGTTCTGAGTTCTGAAATTCATGTTCCCACAGGTGGATGGAATTTAAATTTGAGTGCATGATTCTGGGAACTTTTACTATCCTGGGGATGGAAATTGATCTCCATTTTAATTATGTTTCTCAATATCCTCATACTTTGCTGTTGTTGCATACAATGTCTGCCAGCCATTTGCTCCATGATCACAAATGAAAGTATACAGATAATTAGCACCAAAGTGCAAAAACCCAAACAGACTATGATAAATAATGGTCTTGAACAAGAAAATGAAATAATCAAAGAGTTTATGGCAATTAATATTTCTGATAATGATTATGATAGTGACTTGGGTAGTTCAGAAATTGACACTTGGCTGATGAGGATGCCATATACGGATGATGCTATTGTGTTAAGGCCAAAAGGAGGGTTTGTGAAACTGTAATGCAATCGCACAACCCGAATGGTATGTTTTGTATGTTGGCCATAAGCAAATCCCATCATGTGACAAATGTTGCAAACCATGGTAACCTGAATGTGACCATTGGGAGTCAATTTTGTAATTGCCTGCCATTTTCTTTTCTGAACGTTTTTGCAAATAGATTCTGTGCTTCACGTCTACAGATGGTGCAAGGCCACAGATTGAACTTTGAATGCTAATGTAGGCAGGAATGTGATACCCTGCAGAAATACCTTGGTTTTCTTAGTCTGTGAAGCCTTGAAGCTGTACATAAGCAGCGACTAATCAACAACCCAGGTGCCAGCCTGTCTTGCAAATACTATTTTAGAGAGCAGTTAAATAAGAATTATATGCGACTAACGGTGCTCCTCCATGAAAGATGGTATTTACTCTGCTTAAGCCTTAGCCCATGAGCGCAGCGAATAGATAACAGTGTTGGAATTTCTCTCTGCTAGAACATGATATCCTTCTCCGTGCCAGTGCCCCGTGTTCCCCAAAACAGTAAGCTGTCCCTGCAGCCTCAGCTACAAATACTGAATGTTTAGACTGAATGAAGTCTCGTGCATAACTGTCAATTACTGAGCGCTAGCTTGTATGTCATGTATATGGGCGGACCAAATAATGCTGTACAATGATGATGTGTTATGTATATATATTACTGCTTTACCGAAGGCTCGCTCTCTCTCCTCTCCCAGTGTATGTGAGCACACGTCATGGCGTGTTGACACCCCGTTGGCTGACTGAGGTACTCTGAAAATAAACCAGACTTGTTTGGGAAACGAACCTCACGACTGGCGTGTCATTAGTACATGGTTATTGTGCCTTTATTCCATATATGGTCTTACAACACTACCACTATCATATACCTATAGCTATTACAAACTTGCAGCTTGTCAACATAATCAATATGTAAATGCTCAAATGGACGTTAGGTCTAGGGATAACTCCTCTGATTGTTCGCAATGTGTGCCCAGTAGTAAACCCTTGACATACGATGCAGTTTACTATGTAAAATGCAACCTGTTCTAACATGTTTGGTATAAACCAGTCCTCGGCTATGGTTGCTGCGAGGCTTTCCCTTGTGACATGCACACTGTAGTGTAGCTGCTCCAACACCACCCTTAATAAGTCTACAGGCATTACTGGTTTACAAGTGCTGTTCTGTCGCCATTTTACTTCGGTGGGGGATAAAGAACACCCCCTCCATATCCATAAATCTTTCTCTTATTGAGAAACGTTATTTTGAATTTCCATAAACTGTGTTTTTGACAAATTATTAAAACTTTCATTTACAATCATCATCACCACAATCTTCTCTTTCACATCAGACACATCAAAGTTCATTTCATCTAATCAATATGCAACCCTATTTTCCTCTTCGTCTGCGGCTTGATTTCCGTGTGAGATAAAGTCTGTTCTCTTAGTGTGTGCTCCGCATTTAACTATTGCGATGGCTCCTGGGAATTGAAGTGCTCTAATAAGCCTGTCCAATAGAGTGCCGTACGCTCGGAGGTAGCCCTTCCTTTTTCAGCGTGCCAATCCTGTGTGCACAGTCAACATCACAGAGGCAGAGTCGCTATACACCATCACTTCCTTGTCTGCGTGGTTTTCAAGCGCAACAATACGCACCACAAATTCTGCAGCCGGTTCTGAGAAGTGAGATGGTAGGCTTGCCTTTGCCATAACTTTAAACTCCCCATTAGCCTCTTGCTTTACCGTGAGAGCATTTTCTTTCACTCTCGGGATATCATCATAAAAGTGTTCATAATTCGAACAATCATGCACTTGTTCACCCTCTGTCAATGGATCAGCAATAAACATAGCAGGGTTCACTGTTTTACATCTATTTTAATTGTCAGATTCGATATTACTACTTCATATGCAGAAGCTCTCTGGGATGTCAACGTACCCTTAGGTTTTTCTAAGACAGCAAACAGGGCATGCTCGACAAATAATGTAATTGCGCATCTCATCACTATGTTAGCAGTCTTTTCAATAGCGAACATGGTGACTGACAGCGATTGTTCAAAGGAGAATTGACCCTTCATTACTGGGTCTAAAATCCCACTGTAATATGCAGGGGTTTGTACCCCAATGTGGTTATCTGTGTAAGCACTGCTATCATGACTACTCTGTTTGTGCGTGAAAACAAAAAGAATTCCTCTGCATAATTGGGAATTCCTAAAACTGGAGCTGTAAAAAGTGCCTTTTTTAATTCATCAAATCCTTCTTCCATTTCCTCAGTCCATTCAATCTTCCCCACATCTTCCTGTTGTGCCTTTTTCAGGGCTTGCAACAGTAGCCTTGTGTATGAACTGTAATCGAATACCCATGCTCTAACATAATTGCACAATCCCAAAAATTGCTGCATTTGTTTTATCGTGTTTGGTTTTGCTGTTTTCAAAATCGCGTCAGCCCTTTCTGGTATGACTTTCTTTCCTTCATGCGAAATAAGCTGTCCTATGTAGGGCGCTTCTTATTGAAAATGCTGCGGTTTCTCTTTGTCCACCTTATATTCCTTCTCTGAAAGAATAATCATCATCTGGACTGAATCTCGTCCACACTCTTCTTCTGATGTGCTCCAAATTAAAATGTCATCTACTTATTGCAACACAACACTTGGCAAAACTATATTTTTTTGTTTATCCAATCTCATTCTTCGAGCACTTGCTGCTTATTATCATATTTTCTTTGCTCTTCGGCCCTTTCTTCCTTTCTCAGCTGTTCTTCTAGATACAACTGTTCTCGTCTTTCTCTGTCCTTTCGTTTAAACTCTTCTCATTTAATCATTTCCCTCGTTCCCTGTGTTTTTTATCTTGTTTGTCCTGATCTTCCTTTTCCTGTACCTCCCCTATGCTCGCTCCATCGAGTTTGAGCAATATTTGACCTCCCATCCACTCATTTTGTATGAGCGCTATCTCGTCAACTTTATCTTTTTCTCCTTTCCATCTCTTAATTTCTCTTTCTATGTCTAGGTTCATGCCTGACCGTTCACCTCTCTCTTTGTCCCATGGGACTGTAGAGATTACATCCTTCTCTGAAGCTTTCTCCGCACCTTTGTCACTGCTATAAGCAGGTGGTTCATAAACTCGTTTACTATATCCTGCTGCTGCCTTAAGCTCTCTGAGTGGATACACTCCTTCATCCCTTGCACTATCGCCTTGCATTACAGGTGCGGCGGGAGGAGGGAGCAGAAGGTTCCACACTCTCCTCTTTGCACTGGTTCAGCATCCAGTCTTCAGGAGGCGGGTCTTCCTGTTCCTCCTGATACATCTTCTAAAGCTCTAAGCTTGCTAACCTTTTCTCAAACTCTTTTCCTGCATATGCTGCATGTAAATACGTGGTCATGTGCTGCAAAGCTGCTTTTGACAGTGATCCCCCTTTTGGCAATGGCATGAACATCTTGTTTGCTGTGACTTTAACCCATTCTGCACTGTACTGTTTAAGTTTAGGTACATGTTTCGGCAGCTGCTTACACACATGCATGAGCGTTTAATGTCTTCCATAGTGACAGGACTCACTCGTTCGTAAATATTTACTGCGCTTTACACAAACAATACTTTACACAAACAATACTTCAATATGAACATACACCAATCGCGCAGCTCCAAACCTCTATATTTTGTTTTACTTCAATTCTCTTATTTAATCAACAATTTTCAACCTAAAAGTAAACAATTCTCTTCTTCTTTCTTTAAACACAATTTTATTCTCTTGTTGCTCTTCGACACTTTAGTTTAACCATGAGTCACATATATGTAACATTTTACATATAACATATACACAACATTAAAAATGTACATTGGCCGGCCCACTTATACTTCCTAGCCGATGTTCCTCGTGGCCCTCATTGCCCCTAATGTTACTCCTGGCAGGGAGTGTAAAATATCTTCTTTAGAGCAGACCTCTCTGTCCGTATCCTATATATCTCTTCAAGATTTTAAGATATTTTCTTCTGATGCTCCTGAGCGCAGGTTTTTCTGGGCTTACCTATGGAAGGCTCATCATCCATACAACTCTTGTTCAATACATCTCATTTCTTATTTACATACCCAACCAACCCTCCATTATCTTTTCCCACTGTTAGTATCCCCATACATGCAGTTTGGCACGTTCCCTCAATCTACTCACCATTTGTTTTTTTTTACTTCCGACCCTTGTGATCATCGCCTCCTCAACCAGCCGATTCAGCCTTCAGTCCCTCAGTTTCCTGTAGAAGTTGGGAGGGGTTTCCATAAGAGCACGAAGATCCCGTCCTAATTTGTGCTTGCAAGCCTCATTCTTTAAACTAGCCGCTATCTACAGGGAGCTTTACGTACTTTCAGCTAAATTGATTGCGGAGGATGTTCCATATTGCCGGGTCCCCAGAGCTAACTCCATTGATGGGTTTCATATTCATCGCCTCTGCTACCAAGTGCTCTCTTACACCTAAGAGCCCTTTAAGACGAGGTAGCAATACTCAGAGATGGATGGGGATGCATAAATTCCTCAAACATCAATAATCAGAATGACTCAGGGAGTTGGAAAAATACTTTCTGTTTTAATATCAATTATCTAAAACAGGGAGTACAACGGGCCTCTTCCGACAATGCACAGCTCAATCTCGGTGCATTTTAGAAAGAACAACTCTTTTATAACAAAAACTTGACATTACTGATGTCAGGTTACTTGGCAAACTACTAAAACTTAAGATCATCCGCGATTGGCTATCAATGAGCATCTACATATGTGTTCTATATAGCCAAAAGCTCATGATTGGGTATCTAAGTCAGGTGGGCATCTCATCTCATCCCCACTAACTAGTCATAAACATTGTCACTAAATACACAACGATTGACCGGTTCTTCAAACTATAGGGCTCTTCATTATACGACCCACTGTGATTGGTTTGGCACCCTTGTACCCTTCTAGAATGTTCCTCACGCTAGCAGCACACAGGCTACCTTCCCAGGTGCATGAAGGCTTGGCGTAATCATGTCTCACCTTCAATTAAACCACCATCTATCATCACTTCTACGATGTGTCAGACAATTAAGCTTTTGAACTTTGCCTTGGAGCCGTGGACTCTGCCTGGGAACTGAAGAGAGTACAGCTTCATTGTACCTTCTAGTTTCGGCACAGCTCGACTTAGGCTATTTCAATCTCACCCATGTGACTAGGAGGCCACTCTTTTCGAGCCTTTGCAGCATTTTATGCTTATTAAATTATGAACTTTAGAAGCCTTTAGAGTTTTTTCATATTGTTTCAAACAGAAGCTTGTTCTCTTTTCACATTCTTTTCTCGCTGCATCTTCCAAACTCTCTCTCGTCTTCTCTCCCATCCTACCCCCAATCCCTCAGCCTCTTCCACCCTTTCCCCCTCTTTTGCTCTTCTTATTTCCCCCTACCCCTTCTACCTTCTCCTCCTCAACCTGCATGTTCGACTTCGTGCCTGTCTCCCCTTCTAACGTTTCCATCCTCCTCTCCAAAGCCCACCCCTCGTCTGCTCCAACTGACCCTCTCCCTCCCTTCTTATCCATAGGATCTACCCTCTTCTTGTTCCCTACTTAACTTCCTTCTTCAACACCTGCCTTTCATCAGCTACCTTCCCCTCTCCTTTCAAGCATGCCACTATCATTCCAATTTTGAAGATACCTTCTGCTGATCCCCTTCTCACCTCTAACTTCCGTCCTATTTCTCTTCTCCCTTTCCTCTCTAAGCTACCCGAGTGCCTTACCTACTCACAGCTCTCAACCTTTGTCACCAATCTCTCTCTCCTACCCCCCTCTCAATCTGGCTTCCGCCCTAAACAGTCTCCTGAACGGCCCCCACCCACATCCTTAACTCCCTCCTCTCCGCTCGACACTCTAAGCAATCCTCTGTCCTTATGCTTCTTGACCTCTCTGCTGCCTTCGACACTGTCGATCACCCCCTTCTTCTCAACACTCTTTCTTCCTTTGGATTAAAAGGCTCTGTTCTTAACTGGCTATCCTCTTACTTCTCCTTCCGCTCTTTTACTGTTTCCTGGGCAGGCCGTTCCTCACCTACCCAGCCTCTGGAATACAGCATACCCCAAGGCTCAGCACTTGGCCCTTTCCTTTTCTCACTCTACATCTCCCTCTTTGCCCCTGTTATCTCCTCATTCGGCATTTCTCACCATTTCTATGCTGAAGACACTCAGCTCTTCCTTTCCTTCTTTTCCTTCTCTACTGACCTCCACCTTAAACTCTCTTCCTGTCTTACTGCCATTAAAAACTGGATGTCTTCCCGCTTTCTTTCCCTCAACACTGATAGGACTGAAGTCGTATTCTTCCCCTCCAACTCTCTTCCCCATCCCTCTCCTCCACCTTTCATTCACTTTCCTCCTTCTAATCTCCCTATCTCTGTCCACGCTCGCAACTTAGGCATTCACTTTGACTCCTCTCTCTCTTTTTTCCATCATATCTCTCTCTCGTGCCTGTCGCTACCACCTCTTTAATATTCGCAAAGTCTGCCCCTCTCTCACTTTCCATGCTACTAAACTTTTAATCTCCTCCTTTATCTTCTCTCGCCTCTTCTACTGCTCCTCCTTACTCTTTGGACTACCTACTTCTCATCTCGCCCCCCTCAAATTTATTTACCATTCTGCCGTCCGTACCCTCTGTCTCCTTACCTCCCGTGACTCCATCTATGCTTCCCTTTCCTCCCTTGGCTGGCTTCCCTTTCACTCCCAACTTAAATTTCATTTTCTCTGCTTAGTCTTTAAATCTCTCCATGGTCTTGCTCCCCCATATCTCTCCTCCCTCCTCTCTTTCTACACTCCGTCACACTCGCTTCATTCTGCTGATCATTTCCTTCTCACTGTTCCTCCATCCCCTTGTGCCCCCTCTCGTTTCCGCTCCTTCCAGCTCCTAGCCCCCTGCACTGCAACTCCTTACCTTCTCAATCCGCTCTATTCCTACCTTCTCCTCATTCTGCACATCCCTTAAATCTCTCCTTCTCCATCCCCCACCATGAAACCCTTCCCCTTCTTGCTCCCATCCTTCCTTGATCTTTTCCCCATGATCATCTCCCTCCCCTCCCCCATCGACCCCATTCTCACCCTTTTTACCCCCTTCCATTTTCTCTCCTCCTTCTCCTCCTCACCCCTCCCTCTCCCTCTCAGTTCTACTGCACTACTCTCCCTCTTCCCTTCAGTGTAATTGCTCGACTTACTGTTTTGTTGGTCTGATTCATAATTGTAAATTGCTTCTACTGTTATAATGTTATATGTATCTAGTTGTTAAAATGTACAGCGTTTTGGAGTAAAGCGCTATATAAACATAATAAATACAAATACATTAGTTGTAGCCTTTTTGAAAGGATTCCATGCCACTGTGGCCTTATCGTCTTGATTCTAGGCCAACCCAATCTTCTGAAACTCACCTTGCCATCAGTAATTTCCAGTTGTGCCGTGCATTTTAAAGTCTTTTCTTGCTTCTTAAATTCACAAGCCTGCTAAAGTACGTTACAGGATCATCCAAATTCTATATGTTCCTATGCATATACATTGGCGCATCCCCGCAATCTATTCACTACGTAGCAAGCCTTTATGAATACTTTTCCGTACTTGTATTTCAGCATCTGTGCACATGTAAACTGACTTATGTATTCTTCAATGTTTCTGTAGCATGAGCAGCTGCATCTCGAGACCAAGATGTTGTTCATCTTTACAGTCTGTTCTCCAGTTTCTAGAGAATACTTACAATACTATTCTCCATTTGTCCTTTAGACACGTCAGCTTCCTATTTCTTATGACGTCATCAGGCTTCTCTTTCTGTTCAAATACACATTTCTTCTGGCACTTCATCCAAAAGAATACTATGTCTGCGGGTATTTAGGTATGGCTTCCTCAATGCCTATCTTGCTTCGAAAGTCTTCTGCGATATTGGCACTCTTACTGGGACGGCTTGTTTCGTCATCTATGGTTCCCAGCATATAGGCAGAATAGGGGCGGAGCTTAGAGTGAGGATGTCTGATTGCACCTCTACAAGTGAGAACCAGAAGTGATCCTGGAAATGTTTTTCAATGTGGTCCCATATTACAATGTGTGACCCCAACCCTTCTAAGTGGAGTTTTGGGGGGGTTCTCCTTCCAACACAATTTAGAAAATTGTGACAGTGACGTTTAAAGCACACTTGTCTCAATACGGGCATTCAAATGTAATTTAAACATGAGAAAAGAACGGATATAGACCATTTATTAAGAGCCAGGAACAACATATTGGAAGCTTTCTAAGACATATTTTTGCTTCATATGGGTGTAGGCAATGATGCCAGATGGAAGGAAGACACTAGGGTGGTTGGCAGAGAGAGAAATGGTATCAGAAAATGAATGTACCCTCACAAAAGAGGTCCATGGTATATTGGCCTACCGAGACATTTCCAAAGTTCCCTGTATGCCAACCAAAAGCTGCTAGTGCCTTTCGGTATTTTAAACACCTTGCCTCACAAAAAATAGATATATTTCACCTCTTTCTGAATGCCTAAAATCGAAGACAAGAAGCAGGAAATGGAGCGCAGAGCCTATCAGCCCCATACTGCAGGGGCAAAGCTCAGGTAGATATATACTTGCCTTCCAATAGGCAACACCACCAAGCAGGTCTAATTTAAGTCTAATGATCAACTTAACTTCATATGTATATGACTGTCCACCAGCTCCAGGTATAGGGGTAACTGTGCGCTACTGCAATATTCAGATATTTAGATGCCATAGGCTTGGACCTGGCTTCCTGCCTCTCCTGGAATAATGCTGATCTTATTGTTTTAGCATCAGTTGGGATACTACCGAGGTCAAGAAATCACCATTTGATATGACCGCATTATGGACAATAACATGGGGCATCGATGTATGCACTCCTCAGAGTACTTATGAAACCGTTTTCAATTACATTTCATCAGGGCCCCTATAGAGTGCACCACACGGCTGCACCATGTATGGCTTGGGTGATAGATTTGACCGTATAATCTTCCAGTGCAGTTTAGTTCATTATAATATCATCACCATTAAGGTAAAAATAGAATAATAACAGCTCCAGAACTCAGTCCTCATGCACCCATCTAGATGCAAGGAAGGGCACAGTGCTCTTACCAAAACCTCGAGCCAAATACAGGATGAACTATCATAATATAGAGCCATAATATTAATCAGGAAAACCAATTGGAACCCTCTTATTAAATACAATCTATCGTCATTTGGACCTTGGAAGCAGATACAATGCAGTACCTAAATGCAAGAATGCGAAATACAAGTTTTGACATTTACAGGGTAATTCATGGAATTTCGCACAAAAGTGTCGCACGCGGCTGGCGCACAGCGTGCCCGTGCGAATGTCTGCGCCAGCCGCGTGCGCTAAAATCGATTTCCGCGCACAGCGTATTCATGGATTTTTTCGCATCCAAAACCAGCCGTGGCGCAGCGTGGCGCAGCGACCCTGCAGCAGCGCCAGTTACGCCCCCAAGAACGCCCTCGCGCAAGGAAAAGCCTTCAAAATCCCCAAATAATCGCAAAGGGCTGCGCTAACCCTGGACCAGTTCACAGGGCTGGCAAACAGCAAATGCCAATCGGGGAACGTGTATTTCAGTGGTTCGCGGGAAGTTCCATACGCAATTGTCCTGTGTACGTGTGCATCAGGGGTGCGTGGGAAGTAACACACGCAAAAGCAGCAGGGTACGTGTATTCCAGGGGTGCACGGGAAGTATCACACACAAAAGCAGCAGGGTACGTGTATTTCAGGGGTGCGCGGGAAGTATCACACGCAAAATCAGCAGGGTACGTGTATTTCAGGGGTGCGCGGGAAGTATCACAAGCGATTCCATCAGGGTACGTGTATTCCAGGGGTGCGCGGGAAGTAACACATGCAAAAGCAGCAGGGTACGTGTATCTCAGGGGTGCGCGGGAAGTATCAAACGCGATTCCATCAGGGTACGTGTATTCCAGGGGTGCGCGGGAAGTATCACATGGAAAAACAGCAGGGTACGTGTTTTCCAGGGGTGCACGGGAAGTATCACACGCAAAAGCAGCAGGGTACGTGTATTTCAGGGGTGCGCGGGAAGTATCACACGCAAAAACAGCAGGGTACGTGTATTTCTGGGGTGCGTGGGAAGTATCACACGCGATTCCATCAGGGTACGTGTACTCCAGGGGTGCGCGGGAAGTATCACACCCAAAAGCAGCAGGGTACGTGTATTTCTGGGGTGCGCAGGAAGTATCACACGCGATTCCATCAGGGTATGTGTATTACAGGGGTGCGCGGGAAGTATCACACGCAAAAACAGCAGGGTACGTGTATTCCAGGGGTGCATGGGAAGTATCACACGCAAAAGCAACAGGGTACGTGTATTTCAGGGGTGCGCGGGAAGTATCACACGCAAAATCAGCGGGGTACGTGTATTTCAGGTGTGCGCGGGAAGTATCACACGCGATTCCATCAGGGTACGTGTATTCCAGGGGTGCGCGGGAAGTAACACATGCAAAAGCAGCAGGGTACGTGTATTTCAGGGGTGCGCGGGAGTAGCCACCAACGCATGTCCCCCTGCACCCCCAGCCACCAGGGGCAGCATCCACCAGGCCCCCACCCATGTCTCCCTGCACCCCCACCCCCAGCAGTGCAGGGGCACCCTCCACCAGGCCCCCACTCATGTCTCCCACCACCCCCACCCACCAGCCACCAGGGGCAGCCTCCACCAGGCCCCCACTCATGTCTCCCACCACCCCCACCCCCCAGCCACCAGGGTCAGCCTCCACCAGGCCCCCACTCATGTCTCCCATCACCCCCACCCCCCAGCCACCGGGGGCAGCCTCCACCAGGCCCCCACTCATGTCCCCTATCGCCCCCACCCCCCAGCAGTGCAGGGGCAGCCTCCACCAGGCCCCCACTCATGTCCGCTATCAACCCCACCCCCCAGCAGTGCAGGGGCAGCCTCCACCATGCCACCACTCATGTCCAACTCATGTCTCCCTGTACCCCCACCCCCCAGCCACCAGGGGCAGCCTCCACCAGGCCCCCACTCATGTCCCCTATCACCCCCACCCCTCAGCAGTGCAGGGGCAGCCTCCACCAGGCCCCCACTCATGTCTCCCACCACCCCCACCCCCCAGCAGTGCAGGGGCAGCCTCCACCAGGCCCCCACTCATGTCTCCCACCACCTCCACCCCCCAGCAGTGCAGGGGCAGCCTCCACCAGGCCCCCACTCATGTCTCCCACCACCCCCACCCCCCAGCAGTGCAGGGGCAGCCTCCACCAGGCCCCCATTCATGTCCCCTACCGGCCCCACCCCCCAGCAGTGCAGGGGAAGCCTCCACCAGGCCCCCACTCATGTCTACCACCACCCCCACCCCCCAGCAGTGCAGGGGCAGCCTCCACCAGGCCCCCACTCATGTCCAACTCATGTCTCCCTGCACCCCCACCCCCCAGCCACCAGGGGCAGCCTCCACCAGGCCCCACTCATGTCCCCTATCACCCCCACCCCCCAGCAGTGCAGGGGCAGCCTCCACCAGGCCCCCACTCATGTCCCCTATCAACCCCACCCCCCAGCAGTGCAGGGGCAGCCTCCACCATGCCACCACTCATGTCCAACTCATGTCTCCCTGTACCCCCACCCCCCAGCCACCAGGGGCAGCCTCCACCAGGCCCCCACTCATGTCCCCTATCACCCCCACCCCTCAGCAGTGCAGGGGCAGCCTCCACCAGGCCCCCACTCATGTCTCCCACCACCCCCACCCCCCAGCAGTGCAGGGGCAGCCTCCACCAGGCCCCCACTCATGTCTCCCACCACCTCCACCCCCCAGCAGTGCAGGGGCAGCCTCCACCAGGCCCCCACACATGTCTTCCATCGCCCCCACCCCCCAGCAGTGCAGGGGCAGCCTCCACCAGGCCCCCATTCATGTCCCCTACCAGCCCCACCCCCCAGCAGTGCAGGGGAAGCCTCCACCAGGCCCCCACTCATGTCTACCACCACCCCCACCCCCCAGCAGTGCAGGGGCAGCCTCCACCAGGCCCCCACTCATGTCCAACTCATGTCTCCCTGCACCCCCACCCCCCAGCCACCAGGGGCAGCCTCCACCAGGCCCCCACTCATGTCCCCTATCACCCCCACCACCCAGCAGTGCAGGGGCAGCCTCCACCAGGCCCCCACTCATGTCTCCCATCACCCCCATCCCCCAGCCACCAGGGGCAGCCTCCA
Organism: Ambystoma mexicanum; assembly: GCF_040938575.1. Classification (NCBI taxonomy): domain Eukaryota; kingdom Metazoa; phylum Chordata; class Amphibia; order Caudata; family Ambystomatidae; genus Ambystoma; species Ambystoma mexicanum. The sequence continues at coordinate 529,205,403 of NC_090925.1, forward strand.
CCAGGCCCCCACTCATGTCCCTTATCACCCCCACCCCCCAGCAGTGCAGGGGCAGCCTCCACCAGGCCCCCACTCATGTCTCCCATCACCCCCACCCCCCAGCCACCAGGGGCAGCCTCCACCAGGCCCCCACTCATGTCTCCCATCACCCCCACCCCCAGCCACCAGGGGAAGCCTCCACCAGACCCCCACACATGTCTCCCATCACCCCCACCCCCAGCAGTGCAGGGGCAGCCTCCACCAGGCCCCCACTCATGTCTCCCATCACCCCCACCCCCCAGCCACCAGGCCCCCACTCATGTCTCCCACCACCCCCACTCCCCAGCAGTGCAGGGGCAGCATCCACCAGGCCCCCACTCATGTCCAACTCATGTCTCCCTGCACCCACACCCCCCAGCAGTGCAGGGGCAGACTCCACCAGGCCCCCACTCATGTCTCCCATCACCCGCACCCCCCAGCAGTGCAGGGGCAGCCTCTGCCAGGCTCCCACATATGCCCCCTGCACCCCCACCCCCCAGCCACCAGGGGCAGCCTCCACCAGGCCCCCACTCATGTCCCCTATCACCCCCACCCCCCAGCAGTAAAGGGGCAGCCTCCACCAGACCCCCACTCATGTCCCCTATCTCCCCCACCCCCCAGCAGTGCAGGGGCAGCCTCCACCAGGCCCTCGCTCATGTCTCCCATCACCCCCACCCCCCAGCCACCAGGGGCAGCCTCCACCAGGCCCCCACTCATGTCTCCCACCACCCCCACCCCCCAGCAGTGCAGGGGCAGCCTCCACCAGGCCCCCACTCATGTCTCCCATCACCCCCAGGCCCCAGCCACCAGGGGCAGCCTCCACCAGGCTCCCACTCATGTCTACCACCACCCCCACCCCCCAGCCACCAGGGGCAGCCTCCACCAGGCCCCCACTCATGTCTCCCATCACCCCCACCCCCCAGCCACCAGGGGCAGCCTCCACCAGGCCCCCACTCATGTCCCCTATCACCCCCACCCCCAGCAGTGCAGGGGCAGCCTCCACCATGCCCACACTCATGTCCCCTATCACCCCCACCCCCCAGCAGTGCAGGGGCAGCCTCCACCAGGCCCCCACTCATGTCTCCCATCACCCCCACCCCCCAGCCACCAGGGGCAGCCTCCAACAGGCCCCCACTCATGTATCCCACTACCCCCACCCCCCAGCAGTGCAGGGGCAGCCTCCACCAGGCCCCCACTCATGTCCAACTCATGTCTCCCTGCACCCCCACCCCCCAGCAGTGCAGGGGCAGCCTCCACCAGGTCCCCACTCATGTCTCCCATCACCCCCACCCCCCAGCAGTGCAGGGGCAGCCTCCACCAGGCTCCCACACATGTTCCCCTGCACCCCCACCCCCCAGCCACCAGGGGCAGCCTCCACCAGGCCCCCACTCATGTCTCCCATCACCCCAACCCCCCAGCAGTGCAGGGGGAGCCTCCACCAGGCCCCCACCCATGTCTACCACCACCTGCACCCCCCAGCCACCAGGGGCAGCCTCCACCAGGCCCCCACTCATGTCCCCTATCACCCCCACCCCCCGGCAGTGCAGGGGCAGCCTCCAACAGGCCCCCACTCATGTCCCCTATCACCCCCACCCCCCAGCAGTGCAGGGACAGCCTCCACCAGGCCCCCACTCATTTCTCCCATCACCCCCACCCCCCAGCCACCAGGGGCAGCCTCCACCAGGCCCCCACTCATGTCTCCCACCACCCCCACCCCCCAGCAGTGCAGGGGCAGCCTCCTCCAGGCCCCCACTCATGTCTCCCATCACCCCCAACCCCCAGACAATAGGGGCAGCCTCCACCAGGCCCCCACTCATGTCTCCCACCACCCCCACCCCCCAGCAGTGCAGGGGCAGCCTCCACCAGGCCCCCACTCATGTCTCCGATCACCCCCTGCCCCCAGCCACCAGGGGCAGCCTCCACCAGGCCCCCACTCATGTCTCCCATCACCCCCACCCCCCAGCCAGCAGGGGCAGCTTCCACCAGGCCCCCACTCATGTCCCCTATCACCCCCACCCCCCAGCAGTGCAGGGGCAGCCTCCACCAGGCCCCCACTCATGTCCCCTATCACCCCCACTCCCCAGCAGTGCAGGGGCAGCCTCCACCAGGCCCCCACTCATGTCTCCCATCACCCCCACCCCCCAGCCACCAGGGGCAGCCTCCAACAGGCCCCCACTCATGTATCCCACTACCCCCAGCAGTGCAGGGGCAGCCTCCACCAGGCCCCCACTCATGTCCAACTCATGTCTCCCTGCACCCCCACCCCCCAGCAGTGCAGGGGCAGCCTCCACCAGGCCCCCGCTCATGTCTCCCATCACCCCCACCCCCCAGCAGTGCAGGGGCAGCCTCCACCAGGCTCCCACACATGCCCCCCTGCACCCCCACCCCCCAGCCACCAGGGGCAGCCTCCACCAGGCCCCCACTCATTTCTCCCATCACCCCCACCCCCCAGCAGTGCAGGGGCAGCCTCCACCAGGCCCCCACCCATGTCTACCACCACCCCCACCCCCCAGCCACCAGGGGCTGCCTCCACCAGGCCCCCACTCATGTCCCCTATCACCCCCACCCCCCAGCAGTTCAGGCACAGCCTCCACCAGGCCCCCACTCATGTCTCTTATCACCCCCACCCCCAGCCACCAGGGGCAGCCTCCACCAGGCCCCCACTCATGTCTCCCACCACCCCCACCCCCCAGCAGTGCAGGGGCAGCCTCCACCAGGCCCCCAATCATGTCTCCCATCACCCCCACCCCCCAGCAGTGCAGGGGCAGCCTCCACCAGGCCCCCACTCATGTCCCCTATCACCCCCACCCCCCAGCAGTGCAGGGGCAGCCTCCACCAGGCCCCCACTCATGTCTCCCATCACCCCCACCCCCCAGCCACCAGGGGCAGCCTCCACCAGGCCCCCACTCATGTCTCCCACCACCCCCACCCCCCAGCAGTGCAGGGGCAGCCTCCACCATGCCCCCACTCATGTCCAACTCATGTCTCCCTGCACCCCCAGCCCAGCCTCCACCAGGCCCCCACTCATGTCTCCCATCACCCCCACGCCCCAGCAGTGCAGGGGCAGCCTCCACCAGGCTCCCACACATGTCCTCCTGCACCCCCACCCCCCAGCCACCAGGGGCAGCCTCTACCAGGCCCACTCATGTCTCCCATCACCCCCACCCCCAGCAGTGCAGGGGCAGCCTGCACCAGGCCCCCACCCATGTCTATCACCACCCCCACCCCCTGGCCACCAGGGGCAGCCTCCACCAGGCCCCCACTCATGTCCCCTATCACCCCCACCCCCCAGCAGTGCAGGGCAGCCTCCACCAGGCCCCCACTCATGTCCCCTATCACCCCCACCCCCCAGCAGTGCAGGGGCAGCCTCCACCAGGCCCCCACGCATGTCTCCCATCACCCCCACACCCCAGCCACCAGGTGCAGCCTCCACCAGGCCCCCACTCATGTCTCCTATCACCCCCACCCCCCAGCAGTGCAGGGGCAGCCTCCACCAGGCCCCCACCCATGTCTACCACCACCCCCAGCCACCAGGGGCAGCCTCCACCAGGCCCCCATTCATGTCTACCATCACCCCCACCCCCCAGGAGTGCAGGTGCAGCCTCCACCAGGCCCCCACTCATGTCCCCTATCACCCCCACCCCCCAGCAGTGCAGAGGCAGCCTCCACCAGGCGCCCACTCATGTCTCCCATCACCCCCACCCCCCAGCAGTGCAGGGGCAGCCTCCACCAGGCCCCCACTCATGTCCAATTCATGTCTCCCTGCACCCCCAGCCTCAAGCAGTGCAGGGGCAGCCTCCACCAGGCCCCCACTCATGCCTCCCATCACCCCCACCCCCAGCAGTGCCGGGGCAGCCTCCACCAGGCTCCCACACATGTCCCCCTGCACCCCCACCCCCCAGCCACCAAGGGCAGTCTCCACCAGGCCCCCATTCATGTCTCCCATCACCCCCACCCCCCAGCAGTGCAGGTGCAGCCTCCACCAGGCCCCCACCCATGTCTACCACCCCTCCACCCCCCAGCCACCAGGGGCAGCCTCCACCAGGCCCCCACTCATGTCCCCTATCACCCCCACCCCCCAGAAGTGCAGGGGCAGCCTCCACTAGGCCCCCACTCATGTCCCCTATCACCCCCACCCCCAGCAGTGCCGGGGCAGCCTCCACCAGGCCCCCACTCATGTCTCCCATCACCCCCACAACCCAGCCACCAGGGGCAGCCTCCACCAGGCCCCCACTCATGTCTCCCATCACCCCCACCCCCCAGCAGAGCAGGGGAAGCTTCCACCAGGCCCCCACCCATGTCTACCACCACCCCCACCCCCCAGCCACCAGGGGCAGCCTCCATCAGGCCCCCACTCATGTCTACCATCACCCCCACCCCCCAGCAGTGCAGGTGCAGCCTCCACCAGGCCCCCACTCATGTCCCCCAGCCAACATGTCACCACAATGTAGATCCCTGGCCCTTATGGTCAGCCTCCAAATGCCAAACACCCACCCGAGTATTGTATCCACCCACTTAGAAATGGCAAAAACATGATAGAACCCCAATTTCCGGTTTGGAAATGAACACATGTCCCTCACATACACCCAATGGGTGTCAGTGAATGTCAAAACCCATATCATGATATGCATGAAACCAATGAGATGATACTACACATTGAACTTTGAAGAAAAAATATGTATTAAAAGCAACATAAATTGAATCAAAAATAAACAAACGATAATAGAAATAAAAAAAAAAACAAGCAGGTCCGTGAAATAATGCAAAACCACAAATCATAATGCAAAGGAAAGGTGTCCAAAGTCACAGTCGACAAAAGTAAATCCAATGGTAAATTAAAATCGAAAACCATTGCTCCATGGCGAAATCATAATAAAAATTGAAAATCCAAAAGTCAACGATGTACAGATAAACAATCCAGGATCCATGATCCCAACCGAAGAAATGAAACCTATCTAATAACACTACCTAAAAAAAATAACTATATACAAAAATGTGGCCCATTGTCCAAAAGGTCCACCAAAAAAAATGCTAAACCAAAGGAAACCTAACACTAACTATAGAACTATTTACAAGGGCAGCGGGCTAATCCGACGGCTCACTTCGGGATGTTCCGGGCCAGGGCATCATCGAACTCCTGCTCAATGTCCCGGGGGCGGTCCTCCTCTATGGCCCCGAGGGTCCGCAGGGCCGTCCACATGCTCACCCCAAACTCCCTGCGGATTGCCTCTAGGCACTCGGCCCGCCTCAGGGCCCTCCGCATGGAGTTCTCCGCCCTGACCATCGTGAGCCGTGCCTCTTCCGCCCGCTGCTGCTCCACATCTATGGCGTGGCCCAACCGCTGCCACACGGAAGACACTTCCCGTCCTGGGTCCTCCTGCCCTCGGGCCGATGCCTGCCCCTCCGATGTGGAAGGCCCCGAGCCATCATGGCTCCCACCACGTTGCTGCTGCTGCTGCTGCGCCTCTGCCCGTGCACTGCTTCCTGCTGCCTGCACATCCTCCGCTGGCTGGGGTGCAGTCGTTGATGTGGCCACCCCTGCTGGACGTCCGACTCCCGACTGTGGCAGGGATGCCTCCTCCAGCAGCCTGGTCGCACCGACAGAGGCAGCTCCACAGGGCACCCAGGTGACTGATGGGTGGGAAGATGGTAGGGAGGACGACTGGCGCATAGGGGGTTCAGTTGAGGGGGGGGTCGTAGCAAGCCCCATCAAACGGAGGAATCCAGGCTGGGTGACCTGTCCCAGTATGCCGACACGGTCAACGAGCCATGCGAGATGACGTGCAGTCTCCTCATGAAAAGACTGCAGGTCACCTCGCATGGCCTGTTGACGCAACGCCACACCAGTCAGGACAGGCTCAACCCGGACCCGGATAGCCACGTCCGCAGGCAGAGGAAGGCCAGTTGTCGTGAGCTCATCCCCTGCCTGAAGACGGGTCTGGACGTAGGCATCCCTGCTGGTGCAAGATGATGCAGTGACAGGATGAGGGACAGGATTGCACACAGGCACCTCTGCGGCGACCTGTGCTGCCTCCTGTCCCTGGTCCTGCACTGCACCACTAGCACCTGTGGAATCCCCACCTCCAGACCCCGTCTCTGCTGCTTGCACAGCCTCCTCCTCCACCAAACCCCCCACCAACCTGGATGACTCCGTGCCATCTTCCCCCGACCTCCGCCTCTTGGACCTCCCCCCGGCAGCCGCGGCCTGGGACGCGGCACCAGACTCCTCACTCCCCGACGAGATCACAACCTGGGAGGGGAGCCGGGCCTTGCATCTCCAGCTGGCAGTGCGATCCCCGCCGCTGTGCTCCAAAGCACCTTCTCCGCCCTCTTCATCAGTTGACGGTGCAGACAGGGAGAAATAAAACACAGGCATCAGGGCACTGTACAATGGACACATACACACATGACAGTTGCACATGAGTGGCATTGGCAAACCTCAGACATGGCATCACAATCGGCAACACACATGTCATTTCAACTTGCACACATGAGCCATACCACAGCCACATCGCAACTGCCAGCACCATCCATACATATACAACAGCATGAGCAGGCAAAGGTGAGCCAGACATCACATGCAACACAGGGAGTGCACTACACATGCACGCACACCACCACACTTGCATGCATGTGTACACCTCAGCCAACTGTCGCAGTGTTCCGATGGGCAGCCATGTCACATCTGCCAATCAGGCTTCCACATCCCGCTGTCACATGCATCCATGTTGCATCACTGTTGCACCCTTGTCAAATACACACACATGCACATGTACACAGTGCTGATATATGCAGCTGAAAACAACATACATGCGTGACATCACGAACATGCCCACTTACATACACATTCATCCAAACATATGTGCCCACACAACTGCATTTGGCATGCAAGCCTACACACACAAGCACCATCCATGTCTCATACATGACAGCCCTCGCATGTGTTAGCCTCACGGTCCTGTACACCCCCACCCATACTCGGCCCCATACAAACAGATGTGCAACTGGCACACTACTGGCACATCACCACACGCACAGCTTACAATCATGATGCATGTACACTTACCGCTCGACTCCAGACGGGTCTGCCTCTCAAGGACCTGGACGTGGAGCGCTGGGGATATGCGTTCCAGGACCCTCATCTGATCTTCCGACAAGTGGCCCGACGCCCCTTAGCATCCGCTGCCTTCAAGAGGCGCCGGGCCTTGTTCAGGGTCCTGGACCTGAAGTCCTCCCAGCGCTTCTTGACATGTTGGAAGTCGCGGACTGCCACCCCCTCCGCGTTGATGGCAGTCACAATGCCCGTCCAGATCCGAGTCCGTCCTTCCTTGTTGGCGCGCACACTTCCGTAGAGGGCATCATACTGCCCCAGGACTTGCTCCACCAGGACACCAACTTCCCTGGCACTGAAGCTGGTGCCCCTCTGCCTCTCTGGCCGGGGGTTGTCAGTGGTGCCAGATGTTGCAGTGCCTGACATGACAACCCCAGAGGCAGGAGTGGGTGGGCAACTGGGTCCTGGGGCTGGGCTGTGGAGTGATGGAATCCCAGTCGGGAGTCTTCGGTTCCAGCAGGGGTGGTCACAGCAACAGCACCCCTGGCTGATGTGCAGGCAGAAAATGGCAGGGCACGTGGGCAGCAGGCAGTCAGGCAGCAGCAGATGGCAGGTGGGAGCGTGCTCGGGGCTCTTGGGGGCAGTAATTCGGCCTTCTGGGCAGGAGCGTGGTCTTCCGTGTGCTTACGCGTGGCCAGCTTGATACGGAGTGATTTTGCATGTGAGAATCCTGCACGTCTGCGTGTAAATCGAGGAAAGGCCCTTAGCGCTTATGCACGTCAGCACGCATATGCGATTTCATTGGACCAAAGGCCCTTAGTGCGTAAGCGCGTCTGTGACGTGACGCGCGCGGGTGTTTCCCTCATTACACATGATGACAGAGCACACGTGGATTTCCACCAATCGCGTGTGGAACTTCCTGCGCACCCCAGAAATACACGTATCCAGGCCAATCGCGTGTACGCTCACTTCCCTCCGATTACACGCGATGACACTCGGATGTGCAGTTTTACCACGTGTGCTCGCATATGCGATTTCATTGGCCCAAAGGCCACCATGCGCAGCTGTGACGTCACGCGCATGGCCATAGAGAATGGCGCGTGTAAAAAAAAGAGATACACGTCCGAGTGTCAAAGCGCGTAATTGGTGGAAATGGCCTCATACCGTATGCGCGCCTGTGACGTGTGTGTAAAAGGTACTTGTAGAACGCCATTTCCTTGTATGTGCTTTTCGTGGAGAGCGAGTGGGTGAAATCTGTACTTCTTGTCGGTTCACACGCGATTTACTTCACGGCGTTTCCAGTTCGTACTCCCTGTTACCTCTGACAGCTTTTTCTCTTTTCCTCTTTTTTCTGGGCCTGTTTCCTCAAACAGCGTTCCCTTCTACTGTTGTCCTTTCTCCTCAGACAGCGTACAATTCCTCTTTTGGCAGGGGTGTTGCCAACGCGCACACACGCATATTTTTCATGCTTTTGTTCCTGGCAGACGGTGAGTCACGCACGTATTTAACATCTGTGCTTGCCCCGTGTGTCGCGTACCCCTTCAGAGGTCATTCTAGGCTGCGTGTGACACGCATACGTTCATTCTTGTGTTTCTGGGTGCCACAGCGTAGTGCAGGTTTATTTTTCCACGCACGTGGTCTAGGAGGGGTTGCATGCACCTTACTTCCCTTTTTTGCGGTGCCTGTGCGTTGCGTGACCCGTCATCTTTCCCCAGGGGTGACATACAGCCTTGCTAGAGCACTAGGGTACGATTACCATCTGGTACCCAACCCCTTTGACCCCCAATTGCCCAGGACAATAGTTCACATTGACTCCCATATGCACAATAACATCAGTGCCATGGCTGGGAGGCGACGAAGCCGTAAGGGTGGCAAAGGTGGCCGAGCCCCAAGTGGTGGCTGTGGTGGATCCGGTAGGGGACGTGGCCGTGACCGTGACTTGCAGGGTGCCCCTAGCCCCCCATGTGTGGAGGAGCAGTCAGGGACACCCATGCCCCCCACCCCCTGGTTGAGGTTAACGTGGCTGACACCATCCATGCTCAGCCCTTGTTGGACCAGCCCACTGTGGAACCAGACCTGGCACAGGGTGACTCCATGGCTGACTTCCAGGTCAGCAGGTCTAGGCCACGTGCGCCGGTGAACGTTGGTGTCATCAGGCCACGTGGATCAAGTCATCTGCTGCCCCGCGTAGGCAGGCTGGGGAGGCTGCAGGGGCAGCTGCGGCTCCATCCACCCCACCTCTCACACACCCAGCCAGGACAGTGTCGGTCCAAGTCCATCATGCTGACATTCCCCCTGACACCATCACACTTGAGCTAATGCCTGCACCAACTCCCATGCTGAGTGTGCAATCCCACGCTCCTGCCCCTAGTGGCCAGAGCGGCGTAGGACACTCAGGATCCCCACCACCTTCCAAGCGGAAGAGGAAGAGTGCTCGTCCAGTAGAGGCTGATGCCCCAGACACGGCTACACAGTCCGGCCTGTCAAGGAAGCCCAGCTTCAATGAGGCCGAACTGAATGCACTTGTAGAGTATGTGTCCGCACATGACCGCGAAATGGTGATTGTTGCAGGATCCAAGACCACACCTGCACAACGTCAGGCACACTGGCAGACCATTGCGGACATCATAAGTGCCCTTGGAATCGTGAGGCGCACAGCTAATGAATGCTACAAGCGCTGGAATGACCTGAAGCGCAGGGCAAAGAATAAGCTGGCCTCAAGTCATGCCACAACTCTAGTGACTGGAGGTGGATCTCCAGCAGACGACATAGAACTCACTCCACATGAGCAGGTTGCTGGGACCTACGTCACGGAGGAACAGATCCAAGGCGTGGGAGAACTGGCAGATTACGAGGCATTGTCCGGTGAGTTCACATGCATGTGTGTGTCATCCATGTGCATGGTGTTTGTGGGAGGGCCTCTGTTTGGGTGCCAGGTGAGGGTGTGTGTGCCTGAGTGGTTTGGGTCACCCATTTGCCTCTTCCTATACATTCTTGGAACCAGCATTTGGGTATAGCAGCATCCCTTCTGCCAACATTAGACATCCAGCCCAACACCACGCCAGTTGCCCTTGGAGTGTCATCTTGCCACAACATTGTTGCTTATTTACCTCTGTTTATTCAGGCAGATTGTTTGCATACCACCACTTTTACTCGGGATTTCTCAGTCCTATTGTCACATGTCTGACATGGCTATGGTACAGTGGACTGGCTTAGTTTCCTGGACATGATTAGTTTAGACATGTCCCTGTGCTATAGGACCATTTTGGTCTGGCAGCTGCAGGTTAAACATTTGAACCATTTCAATGAAAAAATCAATTACATGAGCAAACTGGACTGAATGAACAACTGGTGCCCTCCTCTCCCTCTTCACTTCATGGCTAGGGTACATGCCATCTGTGTGATGGGATGTGTATTTGACCTGCCAATCACTGGCCAATGTGTGATGCCACTGCTAGGCAGCATGCAGCAAATGTGTTCATCTTCCATCTTGGTGTCATCAATGTGTGCCATCTGCCTCCCCTTCACATGCAGTGACGGTGCATGCATGGGATGGTTTTAGTCATGTTGGACATGTGTCAATCAAGTACTGTTTCTGTAGCCTCTCAGCCCTAATTGTGTGCCATAGTGCTAATGCCTATTTCCATTTGTTTTCTTTTATGTCTTTGCAGGGGATGACGCACTTGATACTGCTGGGGTTGTGGAGATGGTGCAGACCCAGGAGGGGTCTGAGGGCCGACCGACCACCAGTGAGGGACGTGGTGTGGTGGTGGGTGAGAACCCACAACTGCTGCAGGTCGTGCTCTCAAGGGGTGTCTCTGGCTGCACCTCCCCCGAGCTGTATTCAGGTGTCGATTCGGATGATGAGACCTATGTGCCGTCGCAGGTGAGTGTTCCTGGGAGGGATTCTGTTCTGTCCGACCCACCTGCACCAGGGTTAGAACCCTCAATGGGGATGTCAGTGTTGGCAGGTACGCCTTTGGTGGTTACGGATGCAGAGTCACACTCCGCGACATCTGATCCTGTTCCTGGGCCAGCAGATCAGAGGGGGAATGCAGTCCTGCAGCCTCAGGCAGTGCCGGCACAGCAAGGCGCAGTTCGCCTTGCCCGAGACAGGTGTGGTGCCCGCCGACGTGGTGGCCGTCAGCCACCTGGCAATACCGCATGGGAGCAATCCATATACGGTAGGGCAACCCAACAGGCAGCATCATCAGAGATGATGGCTCAGGCCATGGATAGGGTGGCCACTTCCATTGTCCCCCCCGAAAGGCTGATGGAGCGACTACAGCAGGCAACCGACTCCATCTGCCAGTCACACAGGGAGGACATGTTGACGTCCGACAGGGACAGGCGGGCGGCACTGGCGACTCTGCAGGAAGCCATTTACATAGAGTCCCAGGGCCACAGGGAAGCCCTGAGGGTGGAACTCCTTCACCTCAGGACGACTCTTGTTGAGCTTGAGGCTTCAACAAACAGAAGGACAGAACAGCAGCTGGAGCGTCTCACACGTGCGCTCTCAGCTGAGATGCAGGCAACTAGGGCGGAGGTCTGGGCATCCCGTGAGTTGTTGCATGGGGACCTCCGCACACTTATCCTCCAGAACGAGACCTACCACACCCGCATGCTTGCAGCCATGGAGGAACAGACTAGGGCTTTGCGTGGGCTGCCTCCCATAGTGCCACCACCTCCTGATGCAGCTGCAGAGGGTGAGGAGAGCGACAGCAGTGATACTCCCACAATAGGGTAGCCGTGTAGGCCATGAGCCCATGGAGGTGTTTTTCTTCTGCAAGATCCACACAGGTGGGTTTTGGTGTGCACCCTGTCCTCGGACCTCCTGGGTGGCCTCCCCCACCACCCGGGCCCATTAATGGCCATTTTTGATATATTTTTTTTTCATATTTTTTTTTTTTTTTGGGACAGTGTGTTGCCTTGTGTGGCTTCCGTGGGCATACGCTGCATTTTGCACATGCAGGTTTGTCATGAATTTGGTTCAGATGCTTGTGTTTTTTTGACACACACCCCTCCTGCTTCCCGTTTCCATGGGCTTGCAAAGGGTGTGCCCAAGTGACATTGACGTACATGGTGACATTGGACTCCCATGAGCTGTGTGGGCAGTCTGTAGTCAATACTGTGTATACATTCATAGTGCATATTGTTGTTGTATTGTACACTGCATGGTGTATTGATATTTGCCTCTGCATCCATCTCATCCTCCTAATTTGCAGGTCCATTCCTCATGTCTTCACAATGCGGTCCACCTTGCAACTGGAGTCCATGTTGTAAGCAGTGCACCTACACTCTTGCGTGGCGCTAACACTGTATACTTGGAAGTGTTCGGAGGGCTGGCATCATCAGGTAGTGAGGCTAGCAAATTTTTTAAGTCTGTAATGTCATGTTTAAGGTAGGTTGGAGGTTGTGTAGGTGATTGGTATTCTTGGTAAGTATTTGGTAATGTGTGTTGTAGGTCCTGCATTACTGTGAGCATTTCATGTGTGGACATGTTTCCATTAGGGACACTGTAGCTGGTGACACTTGGGGCATGTTGTGGGGATTAATTTCTTTCCTCTCACATTGCATGACATGCCATGGTGTGTTGTGTGGCCGTGCCGGGAGGGGTTGGGTGACATGGCACTGTTTTCATGTAGTATTTTGCGAGTGGGTATTCATTTCTGCAGCATGGAAGTGTCTTTTGATGACACTGCATTGGTGGTGTTTGTGTGGGTAGGGATGCACACATTGTGACACTTCCACATGAACAATCTCAGGCTGCTATGGTTCTGACAGTTGACTGTCCCTTTGTTCGTCTTAATTGTCAGGTCGAGTCATCATTGCTTATCAGATGGTATGTGCCAGGGCTGTGTGCACTCCACTGGGGTGTGATTTCTATGTGAAGTAATTAGCCACCAGCTGCGTACGGGCTGCCTCACCCCATGCCCTCTCCCCGCCCATGCGCAGCGGGCGTGCATGTGGTTGGGGATGTGGGGGCACCACCATGTCCACAGCCAGGCCCCGGCGTGTTGCAACATTGTGCAGGACACATGCTGCCACTATGATCCTGCACACTACTGGGGGCGCATATAACAGCTGCCCGCCAGAACAGTCAAGGGAGCGAAAGCGTGACTTGAGCACTCCGAATGTGCGCATCACTATGCCCCGGGTTGCAATATGGGCTGTGTTGTATCTTACCTCTGGAGGCGTGATGGGGTTCCGAATTGGCGTCATCATGTGGGTGCTCAGAGGGTAGGCACTGTCCCCTGGTGAGGAGGTGATGGGTATCGTTAGTGGGGTAGTGACATAACTCTGCATCTGACATGCATGCATGTGCAGTGGCATTCATACTCACCAAGCAGCCATGTATCGCCATGCCGCCCAGCTTCTAGGTCCCGGCTTAGGGTAGACATTCGGTAAATGAAGCTGTCGTGGGTGGACCCTGGATAGTTGGCATATACTGAGGTGATGATTCCCTTAGCATTACATACTACCTGCACGTTGATGGAATGCCAGTGCTTGCGGTTCCTATAGATGTGCTCAGATGCCCTGGGGGGACGTAGTGCCACAAGTGTGCAGTCAATGGCACCTAGCACTTTTGGGAATTGTGCCACACCGCAGAAATCGAGGGTGGCAGCCTGCCATTCTGCAGGTGTCCTGGGCAGGTATATGTGCCTGCGGACTGATGGGCGTGCAGTGAGGATGTTCAAGACCTTGTGTAGGCAGCGTGACTGCGTGGCCTGTGACACCCCACTCACTAGGGCACTTGTCCGCTGAAATGATCCTGAGGCCAAGAAGTGCAGAACATTGAGGACCTTATCCAGGGGGCTGAGTGCTTGGGAGCACAGGGTGGGAGATGTGAGGTCATCCTCCCACTCACTGACCTGGTCCAGTATTATGTGTGGTGGAAACCTGTACCTCGCATACACCTGGTCATCAGGCATCCCAAAAAGGCTGGTTCTGGGAGTGAAAATTCTGGCCCTCACTATCCTCCTCCTCCTCCTTTGGTAACCCACGGCCACTGCTGCTAGGAACGGTATATTCATCCTGGCGTTTGAGCGTGTTTGTTGTTTGCGTGCACTTTTATGCTGCGCGGGTCGATGTACGCCTGCTTCATGCTGGCGTACGTGTTTCAGGATTGGACCATTTATTTTTCGGCACGTCGTAGGCGAACGTGTGAATCTTCCCGCCCACCCCAGGAATACACGTAGCAAGCTCTCCGAGGCCCAGTCGCGAGTAAATATTCCCGCCCACCCCTGGAATACACGTACCCCACTCTCACAGGCCCAGTCGCGTGTGGAAGTTCACGCGCACCCCGAAGTACACGTACCCAGGCCAATCACATGTGGAACTTCCTGCGCACCCCGTAGTACACGTACCCAGGCTAATTGGTGTGGAACTTCCCGCGCACCCCGAAGTACACGTACCCAGGCCAATCGTGTGTGGAACTTCCCGCGCACCCCGTAGTACACGTACCCAGGCCAATCGCGTGTGGAACTTCCCGCGCACCCCGAAGTACACGTACCCAGGCCAATCGCGTGTGGGACCTCCCGCGCACCCCGTAGTACACGTACCCAGGCCAATTGCGTGTGGAACTTCCCGCGCACCCCGAAGTACACGTACCCAGGCAAATCGCGTGTGGAACCTCCCGCGCACCCCGTAGTACACGTACCCAGGCCAATCGCGTGTGGAACTTCCCGCGCACCCCGAAGTACACGTACCCAGGCAAATCACACGGCTGGGGGGTGGGGGTGATAGGGGACATGAGTGGGGGCCTGGTGGAGGCTGCCCCTGCACTGCTGGGGGGTGGGGGTGATGGGAGACATGAGTTGGGGCCTGGTGGAGGCTGCCCCTGGTGGCTGGGGGGTGGGGGTGGTGGTAGACATGGGTGGGGGCCTGGTGGAGGCTGCCCCTGCACTGCTGGGGGGTGGGGGTGATGGGAGACATGAGTGGGGGCCTGGTGGAGGCTGCACCTGGTGGCTGGGGGGTGGGGGTGGTGGTAGACATGGGTGAGGGCCTGGTGGAGGCTGCCCCTGCACTGCTGGGGGGTGGGGGTGATGGGAGACATGAGTGGGGGCCTGGTGGAGGCTGCCCCTGGTGGCTGGGGGGTGGGGGTGGTGGTAGAAATGGGTGGGGGCCTGGTGGAGGCTGCCCCTGCACTGCTGGGGGTGGGGGTGATGGGATACATGAGTGGGGGCCTGGTGGAGGCTGCCCCTGGTGGCTGGGGGGTGGTGGTAGACATGGGTGGGGGCCTGGTGGAGGCTGCCCCAGCACTGCTGGGGGGTGGGGGTGATGGGAGACATGAGTGGGGGCCTGGTGGAGGCTGCCCCTGCACTGCTGGGGGGTGGGGGTGATGGGAGACATGAGTGGGGGCCTGGTGGAGGCTGCCCCTGGTGGCTGGGGGGTGGGGGTGGTGGTAGACATGGGTGGGGGCCTGGTGGAGGCTGCCCCTGCACTGCTGGGGGGTTGGGGTGATGGGAGACATGAGTGGGGGCCTGGTGGAGGCTGCCCCTGGTGGCTGGGGGGTGGGGGTGGTGGTAGACATGGGTGGGGTCCTGGTGGAGGTGCCCCTGGTGGCTGGGGGGTGGGGGTGGTGGTAGACATGGGTGGGGGCCTGGTGGAGGCTGCCCCTGGTGGCTGGGGGGTGGGGGTGGTGGTAGACACGGGTGGGGGCCTGGTGGAGGCTGCCCCTGCACTGCTGGGGGTGGGGGTGATGGGAGACATGAGTGGGGGCCTGGTGGAGGCTGCCCCTGCACTGCTGGGCGTTAGGCGGAAACCTGTGCAGTTCCCTCTGGGACCACTGCAAAAGATTTAGGACTACAGGTGTTTGGCAGTAAACCCACTTGGTAGCAGTCTTTACCACACAGATTCACTTGGTAGCTGTGGCTGAGAAGTCAGACTTCCCTCAAGAAGAGTTAGGTAGTATGTGGAGTATACAACATAGGGCAATTCTTCACAGTAAGACAAGCAAACACGCAACAAGGCTTCAGTGTAAAGATATAAAGGTATTTATTTATAACGACACATCTATAGAAAACACTCTGGCACTATTACGGCAAACACTTCAATTACAATTACTCTACGAAGAAAAAGATCAATCCCCCTAACAATAGTTCGACAAGTCTAGGTTCTACCAGCATCACTTATTTGCAGACAGAGGTGTATGCTTCAACCTAGATGGCACGCTAGTATTCGTTAGGACGGGAGAGAGAAATAAGCAGGTTATGAAATCAACACAGTTCAATACTTCATGGGCAAATGCAAGGCAAGAAGACAAAAACCACGATAGATCATGAAGTTCAGAGGCCAGGCCCACTCGGAGAGAGGCAAGGCGATATGTCCCAAAAAGTCTCTTAGTGGAAATGTGTTAGAGTCTTTGTAGCAAATTGTATTCGGAAGATTGGACCAGTTCAGAACAACACGCTAGAGAAAGCTTGGAGGCGACCCTATGGAGAGGCGAGGATTTAGACACCTCACTCTATACGGCAACAAGGGAAGCCAGGCGGACACAGTACCTTGATTGTGGAGAGACAGCTCCGGCGGGGGCAGTTGTTCCTGGTGGTGGATGCACGTCCGGTCTTTGCCAAGAGAAGAGATGATCTCGTCGTCGAAGGAAAGTTGAAGATCGTTGCACCACCAGGGCAGAGACCAGCCGCAGAGTGCTCCGTCACAAGGCACCACCTTTTGGTCGCGGTACAGGGGTAGTGGCTATCCGGTTGCCGAGGTGCTCTGCACGGGCAATTCGACCACTGCGTCCTGAGGCGAAGAAAAAGCAAAAGGAGACTGGCTGTTCCCACCAGTCAGGGGAAGAGAGTCTCCGGCAGGGAGATCTCCTCTGTCGTCGGGAAGTGGTGAGTCGGTTCAGCAGGGCTCCACCGGAGGTGTCGTCGTTGCAGGTCGGCTCAGCTTTACCCTCGTCGGATTCTTAGGTCCTCTGGCGACTTCTGAAGATCCAGTCCCAAAAGCCCTGCTTTTATGCAGAAAACCCCCATTCATTCAGCCTAGCTGTCAATCAACACATGCTAAGTGGTGATCGGGGAGGCTCACCACTTGGGCCAATCGCACCAGAGTGCGACCGGAGTTGGCAAGGCAACTCGGTCCAGGGTGCCTAAACCCCCTCCCACACCCCTGTGGTAACCCAGACAGTATGGCACCACTTTGGAGGGTCTCTGTACAGAACCCCGCCAAAAGTGGAACAAAGGGCTCAACCTTTGGTTTAGGAGTCACAGAGACGAACACGGACGCCATTTTAAAAAGCCGAGTTCTGGCAGAAAATACCATCCGATAGACTTATTTAAGATAAGTAGACCGGAGGTATGTTAGAGATTAACGAGAAACAGTATCAATCTCCAACAATGGGAAGAATACCATAGGGTTATATTCGGGGTCGAATATAACAAGTAGTTTCCACTGCCACCAGCCAAAACTCGACGAGGGGGGACGGGACAGTGCCCCCTCGAATAACAGACCTAGGAGTAATCGAATTACCCCTACTAGTACGTCCACAATAAGATGGTTTGTACTAGTTCTGTTAGTAAATTCATGTCTAGTAAAGCCAATGGTGACTTTACATGCCCCGGGAGACAGTAGTCAGACCCCGGGTATGGAGTCTATGATGGAGGCCCGCTAGGACGCCCCAGTGTTACGGCACGGAGGGTGCGGTGTAACACACATAGCAAAACATATGAGACCCTATGGAGTAAAAGACCCCATAGCCCATAGAACACATGGACATTCAAAGGAATTACACACATTCATGTCCAAGAGTGGGAGAAAAAGAGTCTCACTCTTGGCAGGATGGAAAAAAACAAACTCCAGAAATCCAGCAAAGCTGCTGGGGGACTCACTAGGTTAGGAAATTCAGCCTAAACAGAGAATTCTCCCTAACACTCGCCCCCCCCCCAGACTAAGGGACAGTAGGATTTAATCCACTCCTGGATGAATCTCATACCTCTAGTCGATGACATACATCCTAGAGAGACCATCAGCATTTTGGTGGTGACACCCTGACCTGTGCTCAATGGTGAAATCAAACCCTTGCAGGCAGATCGACCATCTCAGTAGTTTTGGGTTTTCCCCTTTCATTTGCATTAACCATCTCAAGGGTTGGTGGTCAGTCTGAATGACAAAAGTAGAACCATACAAGTACGGCCTAAACTTCTTCAGAGCCCACACGATAGCAAAGCACTCTCTTTCGATTGTTGCCCACCTTGTTTCAGGATCCTTCAGCTTGCGGCTGATGAAGCAAACGGGGTGCTCCCTACTTTTCCCATCCAGTTGACTGAGTACGGCACCTATCCCTATATTTGAAGCATCTGTCTGCACAATGAAGTGTTGGCGGTAATCAAGAGCTCTGACTACTGGGGCTTGGCAAAGAGCCTTTTTCAGGTTTTCAAAAGCCTGATTGCACTCCTCGTTCCATCTAACCTTTTTAGGAAATTTGGGCGAGGAGATGACATTCAGTGGAGAAGCTATGGTCCCATAGTTCTCTATGAAATTCCTGTAGTACCCAGTGAGGCCTAGGAAGGCTCTCACTTGGGTTTGAGTAGTGGGTGTTTTGCACAGCTTCAATCTTACTGAGCAAAGGCCTTATTTCTCCACCTCCTACCTCATGTCCAAGATAGACTACCTTACTCTGTCCAATTTGGCATTTACTTGCCTTTATGGTCAGATTGGCTCGTCCAAGAGCCTGCAAAACATCTCTCAGGTGGGTTACATGTTCTTCCCAGGAATTGCTGAACACTGCGATGTCATCCAAGTATGCCATGTAGAAGTCCTCCATCCCATTCAGAACCTGGTTTACCATCCGTTGAAACGTAGCAGATGCATTCTTCAATCCGAAAGGCATTACCTTAAACTGGTATAAGCCAACGGGGGTAGAAAATGCAGTTTTCTCCTTGGCATGGTCGGTCAGGGCTATTTGCCAATAGCCTGACGTCAAGTCAAATGTGCTGAGGAACTTGGCTGAAACAAGTTTATCCACCAACTCATCTGTTCTTGGCAAAGGGTGGGCATCAGTCTTGGTGACTGCATTAAGAGCTCTGTAATCCACGCAGAATCTAAGTTCTTTAGATCCGGCCTTTGGTACTAACACAACTGGGCTAGACCATGGACTAGTAGAGGGCTCTATTACCCCGAGATCGAGCATCTTGCTGACCTCACCTTTGATGTGGGTTTGTACGTTCTCTGACATTCGGTATCCTCTGCTTTTGACCAGCAGACAGTCACCAGTGAGTATGTCGTGCTGGTCCCAAGGGGTCAAGCCTGGTTAAAGCGAGAACAGAGGCAAACTGCTCCAATATAGATTTGCACTCTTCTTGTTGCTCGGGTGTCAGATTGGAGGAGAGATTTACTCCTTCAATTTTTTTCATCTAAAGGTAAGCCTCTGAGGAGATCCGGAAGAGCTTCACTCTCTTCTTCTTCCTCGGATGATGCTAAAAGCAACGCTCCTACATCGGGTCGTGAGACATACGCTTTGAGTCGGTTGGTGTGGAAGACTGTCAGAGCCTCCTTGGGATTGCCCAAGTCCACCAGGTAGTTGACCTCTCCGAGTTTACCCACAACTCTGATGTATCCCATCCATTTGTCTTGCAAGGCCCTCTGCCTTGTTGGGATCATAACGAGAACGAGCTAGTCTTGAGCGAATCAACCATGTTAGCCTTTTGATCGTGCCAGTACTTGACCAATGCTTGTCCAGCTTTCAAGTTATCGCTTGCTTCCGTCATCATGTGTGACATTCTCCTCCGGAGACCTATCACGTATTCAGTCACTCTGACTGGCTTGGGGGAAGGAGCACTCTCCAACCCCTCCTTAATCAGGGCCAATGGACCTCTGACGGGATGACCATAGAGAAGTTCGAAGGGAGAGTAACCTACTCCCTCCTGAGGGACTTCTCTATAAGCAAAGAGAAGGCATGGCAGTAGAAGGTCCCACTTACGCTTAAGGGGTTCTTCTAAAGCACCTATCATGCTCTTCATGGTTCGGTTGAACCGTTCTACCAATCCATTGGTTTGTGGGTGGTAAACTGTTGAGAACTTGTAAGTAACTCCACAGGTTTTCCAAATGGCTTTCATGTAGTGGGATATAAAGTTTGACCCCCTGTCAGAGATTACTTCCTTAGGAAGCCCAACCCTAGTAAAAATACCAAGGAGGGCCTTAGCCACAGCCGGAGCTGTAACAGTCCTCATAGGAATTGCCTCAGGATACCTAGTAGCATGGTCTACTACAACAAGTATAAACCTGTTGCCTGAGGAGGTTGGAGGATCAAGGGGACCAACAATGTCAATCCCTACTCTCTCAAATGGGACTCCCACAACTGGGAGAGGCACTAAAGGTGGCACATTCTTGGAGCCAACCTTACCAGAGGTCTGGCAGGTGTGGCAGCTCCTGCAGTATTTTTCCACTTCGGCCCCCATCTTCAGCCAATAGAAGTAGAGAGAGATCCTTTCCTTAGTCTTCTTGAAACTCAAGTGACCAGCCAAAGGAATCTCGTGGGCTAACTGCAAGAACTGTGATCTGTTCTCTTGGGGTACTACAAATGGTTTGTAGTCTCCAGGTGCAGACTCGGTCTATTCACTGTAGAAGAGGCCATCTTCCCAGTGCAACCTGTATTTCCCAGGCTCTTGCCCTTCAGCCTGAGCTTCTGCCTGATTGCGAAGACCTTCCAGAGTTGGACATTCTCTCTGTCCCTTACTGAAGTCTGCCCTGCTGGGTCCACCTTCTGCCAGTAAAGACTGCAGCTCAGGATGGTCAACAGGATCCAGATCTCCAATGAGTTCCTGGCCTTCCATTAGCTCTTCCTCAGAGTCTAATTCTACCACACAGGGTCGTACCTCCCTCTCAGCCTCAGCCGGAGGTGGAGTTACGGGTGTAACTTTGGACAACCGCGGGGAAGTCCGTGTTGGCTGCACTGTAATGCCGGCTGCTGGTTTTGGGGTAGAAGCCTTAGGTTTCCCTTTCGCTTCTGTTCTCGTCGAGACAGCGGCCGATAATTCCAGTGGAGCAGGAGTGATTTCTTTCTTCATCATCTCCTGGAGAGTACAGCGCATTGTCCTCTCTCTTGCGGGTCTGGTTAGCTCCTGTAACCATTTACTAGGAGGTCTGGGAGTATGCGATACAACTCCGAGAGTTTTCAAATCGTTACCCAACAGTACGCGTCCTGGTACCTCACTCTGTAGTATGCTGACAGGTATCTTCACAGTCATGTCGTTACACTGGATGAGAACTGGTAATTGAGGAAGCATCTGCACAGGCCCTCCAGCTAACTTGGTGAGGCGTTTGGGTGCCTTAGCAACATCCTCAGCCTGAAAAACGATGTATCCACCACAGTAATGCTGGCCCCAGTGTCCCTAAGACAGGAGTCTCCTGACCATTCACCTGGACACTGTCCTTATAATACTCTTTAGTATTATCAGGGATAGAATTATAGACATCTAAATTCTGTTGTTCCCACAACACCAGAGATACTAAAGAAACGCTGGCTGAGACGCCAATGGGTTCGTCAGCTAGCAGTAGAAAGTTTCCACTTGCCATTTGGACTTCCTCCTCTGGAGCGAAGGCTAAGGAGACAAGCTGGACCCCTGAAGGTTTACCCTTACATCTGGGATCTCCTTTCACATGGTCAGTCGAGCCACAAACAAAGCATTTACCGAATGCTTTCTGGAATGGTGGCTTGTTCTGGCCTCCTTCCGGTTTGGCACCAGAAGACACACTATTCTGCTGTGGTTTTCCTTGTGGCTTACCCTTCTGGTTTTGTTTGGGGCCCTCTTTGGAATTTGAGTTATTGGAATTCTCTTTTGAGTCTTTTTTAGGCTGTTTTCCCTCATCCTTTTTCTGAGTTGCCCCAGAATCCTTATGAGTAGCCCTGTTGGCAACCCATAAGTCAGCAGCCTTAGCTAGCCTCCGGGAATCTAATTCCTTCGAATCAGCCAAGTGCTGTCTGAGCTCAGGAGAACAGGCATCATAAATCGACTTGAATATAAAAAGATTCTTCAAACCCTCATAAGTGTTCACTTTGTAACCCTTAATCCATCCCTCTAAGTTTTTCAACCCTTCACTCACCCAGGTAGCCCAAGGAGTACCATCATGCTTTTTGAGGGTTCTAAACCTCTTAAGATACTAGGAAGGGGTCTTCCCGAATCTAGCTATCAAAGCTAGTTTCACACTTTCGTAATCCGTCTTATCCGCCTCCCCCAATTCCATTACCACATCAGTCGCAACAGGAGGGAGCCTAGAGAACAACCAGGGAAGTAAATTGTTCCCAGTGATGTCCTGGAGCCCATGATTGTACTCAAACAGTTTTAACCAATCCAACACATCCAATCTCGGTTCATACATACCCACTAATTCCTTCGGCATCCGGGGTCTTTTGGGACTGGAGCTCCTAGAGGAACCAGAGGAGAGAGAAGCATTTTCCACAGAGAACTTTTTCATCTCTAACTCGTGATTAAGTTCTATTTCCCTGAGCCTTAACTCAGCTTGCTTCTGCTCAGCCTGGGCATTCATCCGTCTGAACTCGAGCTCTTGGTTTCGTTCAGATTGAGCCAAGAACCGTTTGTATTCTAATTCGAGCTTCATTTTTTCAAGTTCAAAATAAGCAGGGTTACATGTGGGACCAGGTATGGGCCCCGTAGGTATAGCTGGTAAGGCAGGTAGAGGAGCAGGGGAGACAGTTTTGTTAGCCTCTCCTTCCTCTTCAGCCTCTTCATCGCTATCATCAGAATTATGATTTAGAACAACATCATCACTGTTATCTACATTTGCTGGAGAAATTGGTTCCTCTGAACCAGTACCCAGACTTTGGTTCGCCAGCAATCTCTCTATTATTTCTAACTTCTTGCCTCTTACAGAAAGATTCTCTTGCCTACAGAGAGCTCGCAAACTCTCAGTATTTTCACCTGACAAGGACTCTTGACTGTAAGTTTCCATAGTAGACATGTTTTTTGAAAGTTGCTTTTTAGTGCTAAGCTTTGTGGTTAGTTATCCTAAAGTGTCGAAAAGCACTCTAAACTGTATACTCAATACAAATCCCACCGCTGTACACCAGTGTTAGGCGGAAACCTGTGCAGTTCCCTCTGAGACCACTGCAAAAGATTTAGGACTACAGGTGTGTGGCACTAAACCCACTTGGTAGCAGTCTGTACCACACAGATTCACTTGGTAGCTGTGGCTGAGCAGTCAGACTTCCCTCAAGAAGAGTTAGGCAGTATGTGGAGTATACAACATAGGGCAATTCTTCACAGTAAGACAAGCAAACACGCAACAAGGCTTCAGTGTAAAGATATAAAGGTATTTATTTATAACGACACATCTATAGAAAACACTCTGGCACTATTACTGCAAACACTTCAATTACAATTACTCTACGAAGAAAAAGATCAATCCCCCTAACAATAGTTCGACAAGTCTAGGTTCTACCAGCATCACTTATTTGCAGACAGAGGTGTATGCTTCAACCTAGATGGCACTCTAGTATTCGTTAGGACGGGAGAGAGAAATAAGCAGGTTACGAAATCAACACAGTTCAAAACTTCACAGGCAAATGCAAGGCAAGAAGAAAAAAACCACGATAGATCATAAAGTTCAGCGGCCAGGCCCACTCGGAGAGAGGCAAGGCGATATGTCCCAAAAAGTCTCTTAGTGGAAATGCGTTCGAGTCTTTGTAGCAAATTGTTATCGGAAGATTGGACCAGTTCAGAACAACACGCTAGAGAAAGCTTGGAGGCGACCCTATGGAGAGGCGAGGATTTAGACACCTCACTCTATCCGGCAACAAGGGAAGCCAGGCGGACACAGTACCTTGATTGTGGAGAGACAGCTCCGGCGGGGGCAGTTGTTCCTGGTGGTGGATGCACGTCCGGTCTTTGCCAAGAGAAGAGATGATCTCGTCGTCGAAGGAAAGTTGAAGATCGTTGCACCCCCAGGGCAGAGACCAGCCGCGGAGTGCTCCGTCACAAGGCACCACCTTTTGGTCGCGGTACAGGGGTAGTGGCTATCCGGTTGCCGAGGTGCTCTGCAGGGGCAATTCGACCACTGCGTCCTGAGGCGAAGAAAAAGCAAAAGGAGACTGGTTGTTCCCACCAGTCAGGGGAAGAGACTCTCTGGCAGGGAGATCTCCTCTGTCGTCGGGAAGTGGTGACTCGGTTCAGCAAGGCTCCACCAGAGGTGTTGTCGTTGCAGGTCGGCTCAGCTTTACCCTCATCGGATTCTTAGGTCCTGTGGCGACTTCTGAAGATCCAGTCCCAAAAGCCCTGCTTTTATGCAGAAAACCCCCATTCATTCAGCTTAGCTGTCAATCAACACATGCTAAGTGGTGATCGGGGAGGCTCACCACTTGGGCCAATCGCACCAGAGTGCGACCGGAGTTGGCAACGCAACTCGGTCCAGGGTGCCTAAACCCCCTCCCACACCCCTGTGGTAACCCAGACAGAATGGCACCACTTTCGAGGGTCTCTGTACAGAAGCCCGCCAAAAGTGGAACAAAGGGCTCAACCTTTGGTTTAGGAGTCACAGAGACGAACACAGACGCCCTTTTAAAAAGCCGAGTTCTGGCAGAAAATACCATCCTATAGACTTATTTAAGATAAGTAGACCGGAGGTATGTTAGAGATTAACGAGAAACAGTATCAATCTCCAACAATGGGAAGAATCCCATAGGGTTATATTCGGGGTCGAATATAACAAGTAGTTTTCACTGCCACCAGCCAAAACTCGACGAGGGGGGACGGGACAGTGCCCCCTCGAATAACAGACCTAGGAGTAATCGAATTACCCCTACTAGTACATCCACAATAAGATGGTTTGTACTAGTTCTGTTAGTAAATTTAGGTCTAGTAAAGCCAATGGTGACTTTACATGCCAGGGGAGACAGTAGTCAGTCCCCGGGTATGGAGTCTATGATGGAGGTCCGCTAGGATGCCCCAGTGTTACGGCACGGAGGGTGCGGTGTAACACACATAGCAAAACATATGAGACCCTATGGAGTAAAAGACCCCATAGCCCATAGAACACATTGACATTCAAAGGAATTACACACATTCATGTCCAAGAGTGGGAGAAAAAGAGTCTCACTCTTGGCAGGATGGAAAAAAACAAACTCACTAGGTTAGGAAATTCAGCCTAAACAGAGGATACTCCCTAACTCTAGTGGTAGACATGGGTGGGGGCCTGGTGGAGGCTGCCCCTGCACTGCTGGGGGGTGGGGGTGATGGGAGACATGAGTGGGGGCCTGGTGGAGGCTGCCCCTGCACTGCTGGGGGTTGGGGGTGATGGGAGACATGAGTGGGGGCCTGGTGGAGGCTGCCCCTGGTGGCTGGGGGGTGGGGGTCCAGGGGGACATGTGTGGGAGCCTGGTGGAGGCTGCCCCTGCACTGCTGGGGGGTGGGGGTGGTGGTAGACATGGGTGGGGGCCTGGTGGAGGCTGCCCCTGCACTGCTGGGGGGTGGGGGTGGTGGTAGACATGAGTGGGGGCCTGGTGGAGGCTGCCCCTGGTGGCTGGGGGGTGGGGGTGGTGGTAGACATGGGTGGGGGCCTGGTGGAGGCTGCCCCTGGTGGCTGGGGGATGGGGGTGGTGGTAGACATGGGTGGGGGCCTGGTGGAGGCTGCCCCTGCACTGCTGGGGGGTGGGGGTGATGGGAGACATGAGTGGGGGCCTGGTGGAGGCTGCCCCTGTTGGCTGGGGCGTGGGGGTGCAGGGGAACATGTGTGGGAGCCTGGTGAAGGCTGCCCCTGCACTGCTGGGGGGTGGGGGTGATTGGAGACATGTGTTGGTGATCAGTAGTGCAAGGTGACATGTGGGTTGCTGGTGGTCATGGCCATGGTGGATGGGTTGCCTGTGGGACATGAGCACGGGTGCAGGGTAGTACCTTGTGATGTGGGCTGCCTGCA